>NW_009941004.1:0-5705 GCF_000696875.1 Nestor notabilis | reverse complement strand
AACAATGCTATACTTTTAGATATATTCAATAGTTATTCCACACCCTTAGCATAGCCTCTGAGGTTTCCACCCTGAGCTTGATCTCATGCAAACCTTTAGCCTATGGAGCTTGCTTAGAATCCTCCTTTTCTGCTGTCCTGTGTATCCCATGGACCTCTGGTAGTGTACCCAAATGTGGGATCTGGCAACAGCCCCACTCAAAGCTGAGCTGAGATCATGCCACATCTAATGCTAACACGCTGCTTCTGTTGCAGACCTGGTGTGTCTGAATGTGAACATCACAGAAATTGTTAGGATCAACAACTTGTCAGGACGATCGTTCTCAGTAAGTAGCTGTGGATGCTTATGGACCTTGAGGGGACAGACAACACAAGTGTGAAAGAGGAAACACTCTCAGGGAAGGAGGCAGCATTGGGGTCACCCTGCTCAGAGACTGTTTTGTTATTAGTTCCCATGGAAAAGTCTAGATTTTTGAGCCAACACCCCAAATGCCAAATCCCTGCTGGTCAACATCACATTGAATCGTGCCTCAGGGAATCCTGAAGGACTGAGCTGCTGCTGGGTTTATTTGACCCCAGGGGCAAAGTGGAGAAATAAAGCTTAGCCCCAGTCACGCTGGCTACATTTGGGTACAGGAGAGGGTCTGTAGTTTTGTGATTAACTCCATTAGCTCCTCACCTCCAGCTGCAGTGCCCTCTGCAGGCTACATGTGTCCACAGAGCTCACAAGAATAGGGCTATTGGTGAAATAATTTGAACAAAGCATAAATAAGAAGCAATAGCTCCATAGGATGTAAATTACCAACCCAGAAAGCTGGATATGCCAGAGATGGGACTGAAAGCTCGAGCTCCTGTCCTTCCTGTTTTACATGAGAGGTCAAACAGACCCCAGAGGACATGCTGCCCCATAGCAATGTGTTGCTGCAGTTTAGGTGGCATTAAGTGCTATTGTGCCTTGGTCATTTGGGCCTTGGAGCCTACAGTCTCTCAGCAGTTATTTTTAGCTCGCCAGCACCACCTTTTGCTTATTTTCACCTGGCTTTTGGAAACACCAAGGTACTTCAGTTCATGCTGCTTACAAAGATACACCACAGCCCTGGAGAGCAGACCATGCCTGCCATTGGACATCCCAAACCGTGCAACCTATGCAAACATTGCCAGTTTGGAAAGTTTGCCCTGGCAAAATTTGATTGGGTTGTAGTTACAGGAAAAGAATTCGCCTTGTGTCACATCTGAGGTTAAGGAAAAGAAAGGTCATCATTTGTCCCTTTCATACCCATTGGGCACACAGTACCCTTCACCACATCCTCCTCTCTCCATCCAGGCTGTGGCAAACAGGTTGAAAACACGCAGTATCAAAATCAGGAGCACAGAGCAGAGGCCCTTCACCGTGTGTCTGGACAAAGACAGCAGAAGAACCTACAGGAATGTGATCAGGTGAGAATGCTGCATGTGCCAGGCTCTGCGCATCTTGCCGTGACCCTTCATCTCTCCCTGGAAGGGCTTCCAGGGTGGCAGAGCTGTTTCCCTTGTGGCCCTAGTCCTGATCCTCCAACACAACTAAAGACCCACGGGCAAATCCATTGCTTCTTCGGGGAAAGCAGGGCAGAGTGGTGCTTTCCTTTGTGTTTTCAGGGGTGGTGTGACTGAAATGGTTCTTCCATTTTAAGTAAGATGCTGTCATTAAGACAGTAGAAAGATAGGTACCTCCAGGGATAAAGTGAGATCTTAGGTCTTCTTAATTATATCATGGAGCTGATGCTCTCCCCATTGACTGCATTCCTCACCAGGGTGTCTCAAGCAGCCGGAGGTAGGGGAGAAGAATTCAGCCCTATGAAAATACCAGGGATCAATATGCCTATAGTAGTTGCAGTGATATATGATGCCTTGGTGGTTCAAGGTCCATGAGCCACCAGAGACTGGTGGTTCAAGGTCCATGAGCCACATGGAACATACTGTAAAGTGAAATTCTGAGAACGGAACAGAGCCAGGCTAAGCTCACTAGTTTTCTGGCCAACACTGATGCACGTCAGCTCGTCTTTCCAGTCAAAACAGTTGACAAAGCATAAAAGCAGCTGCACATCTCAATATGACAGTCTTCCCTCAGCAGTCAGTGGAGAGACCTCATGTTCAGTCTGAGATCAGGCTCTGGCTCTAGAGGGCAGATTTGCACATGCAGTAAACACGTTCTTGTGCTGTTGCAGCGTGGAAGTGTCTCCTTGCCTAGAGCCCAGCTACTGCTTGCAAAAGACAAGGACAATGAAATTCAACCTGCACGAAACAGAAGATGTGGGGCTTGTGAAATACATGCCCAAGTCTCTGCTGTTGCCTATCAACACGTTTGCAGGCGTCATCCAATGAAGAAAAAGAGAAAAAGCTGGTGTGAGAGATGTGACGTTGGGTCATCACAGAGGAGATGGAAGAAGAAAACACACTAAAAGCCAGCAGCAGTGATTTTACAGCGGTAATGGTGTGAAGTGCTGCAACAGCAGAGGTGGATGGGGCTGTGCCCTGCTGAATGGCAGCGATGACCAGAGCTGACCCCCGTGCCAAGGGGCAGAGCGAGGCTGAAGAACTGAGTTTTAACCTTTTGCACAAGTCAGGGAAAACCTTTGAGCTGCTTCATTTCAGGGAGCCTGGGGCAGACACAGCTGGGGTGAGGGTGCTGCCTGCCTGTGGGTCACAGTCCCTGTCAGTAACATCTATGCTGGTGATGTCTCACATCTTGGCAGGGGATCAGGGCCTGTTGTGCAGGGTACTGCACAGCACACTTTTCATTCTGGCACAGGGTGATTATTTGGGCAAATCAGCAGTTATTCCCCTGACCTATTTAGGAAAGCTCATTGTAAGCCTGATCACAGCTGGGAGAGCTTGTGTGTTTAACGCAGCTTCTACGCGAGCCAGTGGAAAACCTGCTCTTGTTTCAAAGGGGCCACACAAACAATGAATGGTGTGAAATGGGGACATGGGGAATCTGGTGCAATGTTTGTCAGTGATGAACAGCGCAAGAACAGTTTGGGCTGCCTGGGCAGTGCTATGAGATATGCTGTAAATGGTATAGATCTGCTTGAAGAAGAAGCCATCACTGAGCAGTGAAGCAGCGCAACAGCTCTGTGACATCTGGGCTGAACCTGAGTCCACCTGGGATTTCACTGTGGCTTTGCTACACAACCTCTCCACATCTGGTCTGGAGCCTCATGAGTGCCTGTTACATACCTCCAGTTGTACCTCTCAGCAGCAACCACCTACAGCCCCAGCAGCAGCAGACCTCTGTGAGGTCAGCCAGCAATACCTCTGCATCCCAGTCTGCCATGCAGTCCTTGGTTGGTCCATGTCTGCTGCGTGGGTAGGAGATGTAGCAGAGTGCTCCTGGGATTGATGGGTGGGCAGGATGCCTGCAAGACTTCTCTATTCCTTTCCTCTGCTGCTGCCATGGTGTAGAAACAATCCCCTGGTTTGCAGATGGGCAGTGACAGGCTCAGACTAAGCCGCTGTGCAGGATGATCGTGCAGGAGGACCCTGACTCCATTCCACTTTGTGGCTGACTGAAATAATGGAAGAAAAACAGAGTGTATTTATTGACTTTCTGAATGTGACCTGTGGTTTCTGGAGTGTCCCCAGGGAGTCTTCCCTAAATTCACACTGGGGGGGATTTGGGGAGGTTCCCTCTATGGCACTATCGTTTGTTTATTCTCTCAGCTCCCAGATAACTCATTACCTGGGTTGCCTTCACTCGGGTGCTTGCTTGGATCAGCAGCCCAAGGAAAATGTCCTTTAGCTTTGTATCTGTGCAGAGCAGCTATTCCCAGTCATGTCTGGCTGTTGCTGATGGGGAGTCCCTGCGCTACAGGGTGATGCTGACCCAGCTGTGGTGGCTCTGGCACACCCTTGTGTTAGCCCTGATGGCTGGGGACAAATCCACCCTCTGTCAGTTCAGTTTCTGGAGTCACACTTGGAATGAGGAGCCTCCCTGCAGGATTTGCAGCCTGGGGCACCAGGGAGGAGCTTCCCTTGTGCAGAACTTCTCTGAACGTGTGAGTTGTCCTGGCTGGTTAGATCCCATGGAAATCTTCCAGTTCTTCTTGCATTTCTTGCCATCTGCACAAGGCTTTCAAGGGTTCAGCCCTCAGATTTCCCTGTTCCCTCTCTTTGACAACAGGGCTGCCGTATTCCTGCTTCTGTCCCACATTAGCACCTGGTACAGGAGACATCATTGCTTCCCATTCCCAAGCTAAAGGTTTGTCCTTTCACTTTGAACCTATCATGCAGTCCAGAACAACCACTGAAACATGCTTGTGGGGGCATAGCAGGTCTAGAGCTGGCAGCATGTGATGGGTTATTCAGAAGTGTGAAAAGCCTCCAGGTCACAAGAAATACTTAATCGTAAACCAGCACCAACAGCTGAAAGATCATGTTGGGCAACAGCAATGTGACCATTTCCTAAGGAAGCTGCCTTGAAATGCTGGCAGATGTAGCCCCGTGCTCCCAGCACAGTCCTCAAACCTTCA
The DNA here is from genome assembly GCF_000696875.1 of Nestor notabilis. Classification (NCBI taxonomy): domain Eukaryota; kingdom Metazoa; phylum Chordata; class Aves; order Psittaciformes; family Psittacidae; genus Nestor; species Nestor notabilis. Next base: position 1,198 of record NW_009941004.1, on the reverse strand, counting down.
TGTTCTTCCCCAGGAGTCGGCTGCAAGATCTCAGCAACAGCATCTGGTTTTTTCCAGTACTGTTCTTCACCTCACAAGTCAGAAACTGTTGATTCTCACCAGCACCGCACTTGAGCAGTGAACATTTTGGTCCTGGAGAAAGCTGAAGTTCAACAGCAGGTTCAGAAACAAGTCAGGAAACCCCTGCTCGCACGAGCTGTCCTCTTCTGAGCTGCTGCATAGGGTAACACAGAGCTCAGGGGTGGGGGCAGTGGCTTTTCACACCTCTGTGTCCTCAGGGCCTCACTTGCCTCAGGGTTCACGTGCCCTGGCACACAAGGCTAATGCTTACAAAGCCAAGAGGCTCTGCGCTGGGTTGGTGTGTGATCTGCGGTGTCCAGAGTTTAACTCTGTACAGCTGTAAATGATGTAGATGGATTATAAGTTATTTGTATAGTGTCAGAGGTGATCTGTGTCAGAAGGTGCAATCCTTTTAAAGCCAATTTAAAAAAAGAGATATATTTAAAAAGCCAGCAGAAACTGTCAGTTTGGTTGGATTTTCTTACATTTGCGTGTGGACTGGGGTGGGTTGGGAATAAGCTGGTAGGAATAGAAAGACATCAGTGTCATCTGTCCCTCTACAGCTAATGTCTTCTCCCCACCGTGGGGCTACACACTGTGTTACACAGATAGAGACTTCATGGTCAAAGAGCTCTTTACAAGGGCCTGTAGGGACAGGCCAAGGGGAATGGCTTTAACCTGCCAGAGGGGAGATTGAGATGAGCTCTGAGGCAGAAGCTCTTCCCTGGGAGGCTGCTGAGGCGCTGGCACAGGGGGCCCAGAGAAGCTGTGGCTGCCCCATCCCTGGCAGTGTTTAAGGCCAGGTTGGACACAGGGGCTTGGAGCAACCTGCTCTAGTGGAAGGTGTCCCTGCCCGTGGCAGGGGTTGGAACTGGATGAGCTTTAAGGTCCCTTCCAACAGAAACCACTCTGGGATTCTGTGATGCGTCTTGGCCCATTTCTCCCAGGGCTGCCCTTCCTCAAGTCTCTGCTGCCCCATGCCCTGTGGATGAGACCTGCACTCGCAGTGTGGGAGGTTTCTATTCTCAGAGTCCGTCCTGGCTCTGAATTAAAGAGTTTAGCTTTTCTTTTTCCCTGCACACGGGGAAACTGCAGCGACCATCCCTCCCTTCGGACCCGCACCGAGCTGGACGGTGCT
>NW_009941003.1:2495-45767 GCF_000696875.1 Nestor notabilis | reverse complement strand
ACTTCCTGAGGTTGGCATCAGCCCACCTCACGAGTATGTCAAGGTCCCTCTGGATCCCGTCCCTTCCCTCCAGCGTATCAACCGAGCCACACAGCTTGGTGTCGTCGACAAACTTGCTGAGGGGACACTCAATTCCATTGTCCATGTCACCGACAAAGATGTTGAACAACACAGGTCCCAACACCAATCCCTGAGGGGCACCACTCGTTACTGGTCTCCAAGTGGACATTGAGCCATTAACCACAACTCTTTGCGTGCGGCCATCCAGCCAGTTCTTTATCCACTGAGTGGTCCATCCATCAAATTGGTGCCTCTCCAATTTAGAGACAAGGATGTTGTGTGGGACAGTGTCGAATGCTTTGCACAAGTCCAGGTAGATGACGTCAACTGCTCTGCCGCTGTCCATCAGTCCCGTAGCCGCATCATAGAAGGCCACCAAACTGGTCAGGCAGGACTTCCCCTTAGTGAAACCATGCTGGCTGTCACCAACCACCTCGTTGTTTTTCATGTGCCTCAGCATTCTTTCCAGGAGAATCTGCTCCAAGATTTTGCCAGGCACAGAGGTGAGACTGACTGGTCTGTAGTTCCCCGGGTCTTCCATTATCCCTTTCTTGAAAATGGGGGTTATATTATCCTTCTTCCAGTCACTGGGAACTTCACCTGATTGCCATGATTTTTCAAATATGATGGACAAGATGTGAGAGAGGAATGTTGCATTTCTACTTAGGGAATATTCTTAAAGCATCAAGTCCATTTGCATTAAATTTATCTTTCAGGAAACTACAGGGGCAAATGTGCAGTATAGTGACACTTCCATTCACTTCGGTGTCTGAGGCATTATCTGCTTCTTACTCAGACTAGTGATATGAGAAACAATTTGTCTTTACATTGATATTTTACATAAAAAGAACTGATAAAAAAGAGTGAAATTCCAAAGCCAAGTATCCCAGACCTAGGGTATTTCAGAAGTTAGTGTCCTACTTGTCTCACTTCTGCATTGTTTTATGGTCTCATTAGATTTACTAAATTGGTTGAGGAACAGTAGGTGCAATCCTGGAGCATATCTCCCAGTTTACTTTCATCTGAAGAATTCAGCTCATGCACGTCAAAACTGCATTGTGTAAACCAAAACACAGTAAGTGGGGACAGCCAAGAGATTTCACCTCCAAGGATGACTGGAATTAAAATCTTTTTGTAGATGCATCCACTGTTTGTTCTTCTGCTATCTCCATGTGATGCATATAGCAGAAAAAGCTGAGCTAATGAGCAGCTATTCAGTAGTTTAGTTTAACCTTTTGCTCCATTTGTGGCCCAGAGTTGTTTATTGCCTACTGTTCAAAACCTGCTCTGAATCCAGAATTATTAATATCCTCACCAGTTTTTCTTAGTGCTCATCATAACAGTATACAGGTACCTGGAAGGCGGTAAGTTTGCTTGCACTTCGTCTTAGGGATGTGGAAGAGTGCAGCAGTTCCCCTTGTGCAGGCAGTGGCAGATGGGTTGGAGAAGCTAGTGTAAAAGCTATTGACTCATTTTCGATTCCGAGATTGAAATTCATCAGTCTGGAGTTTGTTTTGTTTTTTTTTTTGAGGGAGTTGAGCATTGCTCTTGCTCAAACCCCAGCTGTTTTGACCTCTGTTACAGCTGTGAGTGCCCAGCTTTTCTGCATATCAGGCTCCAGATTGTCAAGCCAGACCCCAGTAAAATGAAAGAAAATTATTAATAAACAAATGTAAAATAAAAATTAAAAATTGTTTGAAGGAAAAATTGCCTGGCATCCTGCTGGGAGTCAGAGTCGGAGGCAAGAATGCTTGCTAATTTCCAGTGGCAACATGCAAGTGCATTTGCCATGCTTGCTTTTTTGTGAAGTCTCTTGTTTTTCTTCCTCTTGGAAGAGGAATTACATAAGGAACAGATATCTTCTGTGGTCTAGCAGGAGCTGTGCTTACCTTGGAGTTAGTCTTCTGGAAATAAGTAGCCCTAGAACTAAATAAACTTGGGGCTTCCTGTGGATTTGCATCTTGTGTTTGCTAGGAAGCTTTGCTTGGTCTGATGGAAACTTTTCCACTGGGCTAAGGTACTTCTGAGGTTCTCCTCCTTTCTGTAGTAATGCATGAATGGATGTTGCAGTTTTGCTTGCATCAAGTCTTCTGTCTTTTAGCTAGCTGCCTACATTACAAAACATAGCACTGGTTCTGTTCCTCTGTTAAGTCTCATTAAAAATCTCTAAAAAGTTTTAAAAGTAAAGGACTGAAAAAGGCAGCAGCATTAGAAAGGCTGTGCTACTACTACTGTCCCATCCAAAGGAGTAGATGGTCATGTAACTAAAGGACTGGACGGTAACACGTCAACACCAAGGGTCCAAGCAAAGCTCACACAGGCAGTGTCAGTTGATATTGCCTAACTCTGGAGTCCTTGATGCCATAACCATAAAAATACTGCTTTTAGTGTAGCCCTCCCCCACCCCTGTAATTGCCCAGGCTTTAAAAAGCAAACTGTGGTGGAAAAAAAAGCATTGTGTAGCACAACATGAGTAAGTATAAGGCTATATAGTGTAATGGTTAATGGTAAGTGTGAAGTCTCAACTCTCATGTCTGTAGTACATCCAATGGATGGCTGTCATGATAACAGCTGAAAGCCTAAACTGCAGGGGTAGATTAGACACTTCTGTGAGCAAATTTGGCATGTCTCTTGGTAGTGGAAAGATCTGAAGAACATGAAAAGGTACATGTGCATTGTCCCCAAATCCTGTCTCACTCCATTCTTTATCCCAGTCATGTAAGTTAGATCCAATGTCAATGTAATAGCTTTATTAACCATTGTTTGTCATAAATTGCATGTGGGAGCCCAGGGTTGTTTTCTTTTTGCCATCAATATAAATCTGTTTGAAGAAACATGTAAAATAATTGATTTTGCTGCAAGTCTGTCTCTGAAACTTCTGGAAAACAACTTACTGGAGAAGCATGATGTAGCTGTGAAGTTAGCCCTACTCTGAGACAGGGTTTGGACCAGATACCCTCCTGGTGTCCCTCCTAACCCAAATCACTCCATGACTCTAAGTGTGTTCCGAAACGTGCAAATGAAAATATCAGTGATGTAAGAAGAGATGTTGATGACAGTCAATGCCTGAGTGCTCAACTCTAGCTCTTAATAGGTACTTTGCAAGCCAGCAAACAATGACGTGCTTAACTTTCTGTGTATGAAGCACATTCATACTTAATCCAGCTTTGCATATCACTTTGTTCATATGGATGTTTTACTGTCGAGTAAAGCATTGATACATGCAACTCCAGTAGTGCTTGGAAAGTTACTGTGGAGTTGGTTCTTTTCTATTCTTAAACAAATGACTGTGTGTTTATACCATGTCCAGCCTCTCGAATGATTTCTGATATTTATTATTTGGATTATTATCTTGAGAATTTAGAGAATACTGATAATTACAGTGCCATAAATTCAATTCCTAGTTGATGAGGACAGTGTGGTTTCTACACACAGAAAGTTTCTATATAGAGTTTCTATTTATAGAAACATTGAAATTTCTCAAATATATTAAATCTACTACTACGTTGAGAAGAAATTAAAAAGAAGTGTGTTTATCTTCAAACTTTGCAATTAAAGCTATTTTGGATTAATGCACTAGATCATAAACAGTCTTTAAGATTAATGAGCTAAATATTGGAGCAATCACATACTTTCCATTTTCATCCCTTCGCAATTGCACACTGGAACCTCTGAACATTCCTCCCTGTCTTCTCTGTAGAGTAATGAGAAGTTGCAGCAGAAGGGGAAGGAAGAGACCTTGTAGTGTTTAGCATTCCTAGTACCACTGCTTAACTTGTGTATGCTTAAAAAAAAGGAACACAAAATACTTTTCTCAGTCTCTTTAAGTTATACACGTTAATATCTGAGGAGAGAGAAAGAAAGAATTAAAACACCTCTATCAGTGAGGTCTATTGTACTAAATTCCAGGGTTTTTTTAAAAAAAAGGTTTCTTTGTCTGTTAAACTGCTCCCAGGGAACAGTTGAGTAAGGCAAGGTTGGCAGCCACTCAATTCCCTATCTCTACATTTATATGATTTAAAAAGCTTGTATATCCAAAGTCCCCATTGAACCAAAATTGCATTCAGACATTAGCTGTGCAGCTGGGAATATTTGCTGATTGATGTTTGTTTGTTTCAATAAAAATGAAAAATAAAAAATGGTTCCAAATATGCACAGAAGTTGTTGTTCACCAAGTCAGTTTATGTGCAGGGTGAAAGCTTTCCGCCTCAGGACACTGACATTATAGCATCTCCCTGCAGGATTTGTGCCTTAAATTTCTCAAGTTGGAGGTCATGCTCAGGGGTATATGCATATCCTCAAGTCCTGCATTTTACTGTCCAGGAGAGTGAGTATTGTTTTGCCTTCTGCTTCCAGGATTTGCTTTCAGGATACATGCTGTTGAGGAGCATCTTGAAGGAAATCTCCATTCCAGGACTATCTCTGATAGTGGAAGATGGGAGGTTTCTCCATATTTGGGCTGGAAGATTCCTTGCCTGTTTATAGCTTTCCCAGAACTCTAGTTTCACATAAAGACATGGGAGTTTTAAGCCCTTAAATCCTTTCTTCCAAGATCAAAGATCAGCTGTTGCAAATTTCATTGATGCCAAGATTGCCATATAATCTTTAAGCAAGAAAGTACAGTCAAGTGCACTTCAAAACCATTGAAAATCAAGTGCAGTCAAAAGCATTTCAGTCAAAGAAGTAAACGCAAATATCAAGCAAATGAAACATCCTTTTATTAGTCACGTAGAAATCACCTAATCCTTAAAGCCTGCCAGGAATGGGTACCATTTTGAGGCAGGTGCTGAATAAATGCAAAGTAGTAAGTAGTTCCCAAAGACTAAAGGTCTTTTGATGTAAAAAGGTCGAGGGAAGAGGGTTGGAGCAAACAGCCAGTGAGCAAGGGCCAGCAGCTGTCAAGACTAAGAAATGTTCTCTGTAGCTAATGTTTCCTCCTCAGTCTCTGCTCCAGCTGTCTCACCACGTTGAGTCTTGTGATTTGCAGTTGAGAATAGGTGTCTGAAGATGATTGTCTCAAGTTAGCTGTAACACTTCCACTCCATCATTTCTTTCTCACATTCAGTAGATTTAGGGCCAAACTGCGTGAGGTGCAGAATGATTCAGAGAAAGGCATTAGAACCTTCTGTAGGTCTAACTCTGAGGCTTTCCTTTAAGAACCAGGAGAAGAGGTCCTTCAGAGTTCACTAGGATGAAACATGACAACTCAATGGTGTGTCATCTGCCGTATCCGACCTTAAACCAGGCTCAGCGTGTTAGTATTTAAATTGCTGCTGTAGTCATGCCTGGAGTTGGCCACTCATCTTTCTTGTTTACCTGTGGTGGCAGAGGACCAAAGACAACCATTTGAATTCGTAGATGTAGGAAGCTAAACAAAGTTAATCCCACCTGGGCTTGATCTTTGTCTTCTGATCGGCTGTAACTGCACAGGCGTTGAGCTGCCATGTGAAATCCTGTGCCCTCCTTTTGTGCCTTTGTTCTGATTTCTTCAGTTTTCTTTCATTGGTGTAGCTTCCTAACCACCCTGCAATGGAGGAGCGTGCCTTAACTAGTTTCCCCATGTACGTCATTCTAAGGAATGTTGTCAATTAGAAGGACAAACCAAATCAGACACTTGATTTTGCAGTGTTTTGCCTCCTCCCTGTTCACCTACTGCTAAAGGATTCAAGTAGTAAAGCTCATGGAGGTATATACAAGCCCTGGGACTTCAGCGGTTGCAAGGTCTGTATATTTGTACAGCAGAATGTAACCTTTGGATGGCGTATACTCCTGAAAACATTTTGGTATCTAAATACTGAGGCATGGTTCTTTCAGTGAGACTATTAGGTGGAGGTAGGTTCAGTGTACCAGTTTCATATCTAGCCTATTTTATGCAACAGAAAATGCTGTAATTTGAGTTCAAAGTAGCAGTATGATTCCCTCCTCTATGTTCTAATGGCATGTCTCTAACAAAAAACAGAATTTAGCTCAGGTAGGAGAGTACTAAGACCAGGGATTAGAATAACCCAAGTAATTAAAGAACTGTTTAATTGGAAACTAACAGCTAGGGCATTTGACATAGCAGTTATTTCTGTTATTAAGTTGAACAGAGTTGGGAACATATGCAAATTCCAAATTTGCAGCTTCACAGATTACTACTTTTTGTCCATGACAGTTCTGTAACTTCTTTAGCATTTAGATTTGTGTTTGCTGCTATTTTGAGTACTGCTTTAGACTAATTGTCACTGTATTCAACTAGGATTAAAATTTATTGTACCTAAAGAAAATAATTGTAACTTATTAATATTTATTCCTTCCAAGTTAAATACAAGGTTCTCATTCACATGCAATTGGTGTTTTTTGCATGCAAGTTGTTTGAGTTTTATTTTATGTAGTCCAGAGTTGTACTTAACTAAGAACACCATGGGGGCACGCTAGTCTGTTGTGCTGTATAAAAACAGTAGCTAATTTTGATGGATTTTTAGAAAGAAATTGGACTATAAACTGGACCTTTTGACAATAGCACAACAGGAAAGTATGTGGGAGCACAATCTATTTTATAGTTTGTATAATTTCAAAATGCCTATATGAATTATTCCCATTCAGATTGTCAAATTTTAGGCAAAATGCTGCTGATCATTATTAATTGGCTGTAATATCTGAAGCAAAACAATTCTTCTTATAAATAAAGCATTAATGACAGAAGTTGAAGATTTTATACCAATTTGTCTGAAGAACAAATGCTTTCATGGCATGTTGTAACCAGTACTTGATATCCACATTGAATGGCACTGCAGTTATTATTTTTCCCACCCTTGCAGTTAAGAATGTGTTACTGTATTAAAGATAGATTGGAAAATAAATCTTGTCAATGTATGTTTTAAAAAGCTATTTGTAGTCTGCTCTCTCTCTTCTCTATGGAGTGGAGTTGGATGTATTTTTCTTGCCAGCTTCAATGCTCCTAAATAAGTTTCCCTTGGTAAGTTAATTCTGTTTGTGTCAGTATAAATGGTTAAAGTATAAGCCACCAGTTAGGAAGGGAAAGCTAAAGGAACTAAAGGATGCGCAGACAGTTTGCACAGACAGTGCTTACCGTGTGCAGACAACAGTGACAGTTAAGTTTCAGTTCTTGATTCTTGAAAGATTCTTGTGAGATTTTATTTAATAACAACAGTGTCATTGATTACTGGAGGACTGGATCCCTGATTACTGTAGGATTACATTGATGGATACATAACCTATCCTTGCCCAGAATAGCAGTAACCTATGGTAAGAGCTGAAAGAAAAAGGCATTTTTTTTTGTCAGATTCAGCAGATCCTGCAGTCCCTCTGTGCAAGCAGCAATCTGTTGAAATGCAGGATTTCAGCCTGTGAGTCTGACTGCAAACCTTCTGGGAGCTGCTCTTCCCCGCTGGTGACTAACGTGCAGGAGCTGACCCATGCATACAGTGACCACTGCAACGTTAGGAAGACTAAAATAACACTGAGTTATTTCCAAGTGTATAAAACCAGGCACTTTAAAACAGTTGGGCCTTTCTGCCTTGAAGTCCCTCCTGTATGGGTGTGTCTGAGCAGCCCTGTCTGCAGGAGCTGCTGCAGTTCAGGGCAAACCTGCAGCTTTTCAGCAAGGCTGAATACATGGATTTTTCCACTGCTTTCAGTGGTTCTTCGAAGATGCTGCTTGTACAAAGCAAATAGATTTAGAAGTCTTCACAGACTTAGAGCCTACATTGGTTGCAGGTTTTAGCCATTCTCTAGTGAATGGGTTTTGATTTAAGGCTGTTTTTTAAAAAAATTCCTTTTTTCCTAATCGTTACAGGTTGTAATATTGTAACATTGTACAATTCTGATTTTAGTAGTGACTTTGGGGGAAATAAGATGTTTTTATGTGTTCTGATGTGCACTGATTTTCTCCCAGTTCAATATTCAGGAAATGCATTTGTTATACATTGTAAGTGGAGTTGAAGTACAAAGTTCGTGAGTCCTTCGATCTTGACACTGTAGCTGTCAGAGAGTGCAAACCTGCTGGGCATAGATTATGCTATTTCCCCTCAATCTTATCTAAACAATCTTTCTAAGCTTCAGAGGTTGGTAAGTTTCCACGCCGCAATCACTCCTTCCAAGCACTTCCCCCTTCTTTTTCCTCTTCTTTCCAACGTACACCTATTTGGAAGGAACTTGCAGTAAGACACATGGTGTCTGCTAGCGCTGCTCAATCCCAGTGCTGCATCTTTCCAGACATGGAAAAAATTCCTCCTCTTGCTCCCTGTCCGCATCTATTCAAATTGCTTCTCTTAAGGTTTCAGCATGACAGACTATTTTCTTGATGTTGCCTCTGATGTGTTACAGATGATCATGTGCAGGGTTTGTAATGGGAAGGGTGGGTTTACCACTTAAAACTTCCATCATGCTGATGCAAAAGAAGTATTATAGTGTGCAACTGAATAGCACAATGCTATTGAGTCTTTTGAAGAAGAGGTCTGAATTTCAGAGGTGATGGGGAGTCATCTCTGTTTCCCTTTGGGAACTCTCACTGCTGTCAGGCAGGTGCATCTTCTTTGGGAATTGAGGGATGGTTTTTGAAGGACCATCCTGGTTTGCAGCTGTGGCACTGGCACTCATGACATGCAGCAGGCTAATGTCCGGTAATCCCTGTAGACAGTACTGCAGGTATCTGCAGGTATCTGCAGGTGTGACACAGCAGCAAATTCAATCTAGTTCCCATCACCTTTTTAGGACAGGAAAGTCAACAGGCTCTCCTCATTGTATGACAGCCAGTTGCGCCCATACCACTGCTGTAAAATACAGCCTAAAATTCCATCCCTAAATTAAGCATCCATATAGCCATCTAATGCTAACTCTGTGAGGTTTACCGGTAGTTACCTACACATTATATGAAGCTTTGAACAGCTTCACTGTTGCCCAAACATTGTCAGTGTTCAGTACAGCATTTTGGTTTCTCACTTTCTGATTCCTCTCCCTGTTGTCTTACCTTGTGCTGCAAGAAACAAAGCTCGAAAACTGAACAACGACTGAGTGTTTCATCTAGTGGGCCTGAAAGAAAGCACGATAATCAGAAATACCACAAATTCTTCTCTAGCATCCAAGTGAAGAGGAGAAAACCCCTCTGCTTTTAGTATTTAAATGATGTTTTGGTTTATTTTTTAAACTCGGTTTGATTGGAATTTTTAAGGACCCATTGTTTTATGTCTGATATGGTCTCTGTGTGTTGGCAGATTTTAATCTGTTCCAGTGAGTTGCTGGCTGGACAGGGATTGTGTGTTATGTCTGCTTTTCAGTGGCACTGCCAGGGGACAGTGGACCTTTTGCCCTTGTCTGTGGACACTCAGAAATTAAATGTAATTTAACCTTAGCACAATTTGGGGAGAAGTTACTATAACCTTGCCATACTCAATTTTTTTAGTAAGATTGTGACATCTGTACTGGCAGAAAAAACCCACCCTACAACAACAACAAAACCCTGCTAAATCATTTGTGGTTTAATCATTGTCACATTGCAACCACAAAGTACCCTAAATAGCGGCCAAAAAAATCCTGTTAGGCCTTTTCAGAGCACTTTCCAACCAAAGTGGCTAAATACACACAGTAATTCTAAATTACTTTTGTATTCTGTTTCTACTTTATGTTCTCAAATAGCTTCTAATAAAACATCAGAAAATAATCACTGGAATGAAAACACCAGTGAGTTAACAGTGACTGAGGAACAGTTCATAGTGTGATATGTTACAATAACTTCATCTTTTTAATTCTACTGTTCAAAAAGTTATGGTATATTCATTAAAAGATACAGATGCTTTTGATTTCTGGTTTCACTAGAAGCATTTCTTTTTCTTTATTTGGAACAAAAATCATCCCTATCAAAACTGGGATCCAAAAGGTCACAGATTATTGCAAAGATCTGCATATAATGTTTCTGAGTCCCTAAACCATGGTGTTTTATCTGAAATTTGGTGGGTTTAGCGAACAGATAATTAGGAAATATTTTCAAGGAAGTAAAAGAATACTCACTTCATCTTTTTCTTTTCTGTCACAGTATGTAAGAATATCATAACATTTAGGTTGATGGGGGTAAATTTAAAAAAAAACAACTTTTAGTAAACTTAGTATACTAAGTTTGCTGTTTTTAAACACAGTACCTCATACATCTGTAAACCTCTGCTATACTGTTTGCAGGGTATCTGAAAACTCGTAGCTTCCGTAGTTACATGTTGTTTAATTCATGATCTCACGTTTTATTATTGGACATATCCACTGACTCGTCATTGCTGTGTAGTTCGTTCCACTTTGTATCTCAAGGGATTTCAAATGCTTTGGTTGCTGTAAAAGGTGTTTTTGTCCTGGCCTCTCACCCAAGCACATACTTCATGGCAAGTAACGAATTGCAGCCTAATGAGCCTTGGAAACTGAGCTTTTCTGGGGAGCCAGTCCCTGCTTCAGTGACCTGTATTACCCAGTATCTCACTTGGCAAAGAATGAAGAATCGAGTAGACACATCATCAGCAGATTTTCCTGAGTGCAGACTCATTTCGGTACAAGCTGTCAAAGTCCAAGGACCCTCCAGTCTAGCTTTCTAAACCTCCTCTGTCAGTGGTCTATAGTCAGTTTATAAATTGGCTTAAAGATAATAATGGAACTAACCTTCTTACACAAAAAGGATGTCTGCATGCTATGATGAACTTCTTCAAAGCTTAAAAGTAATAGTTCTGAATAATACAGGAGTGAAACATCCTAGTGGTTATTGGTGATGGGAGATTAGTGCAGGCCGGTGTTGCAAAGCAGTCAGCCGTTGCAGTAACTCACAAAACTGATGTTAGAGCCACTTGTGGAAGTTGTTTTGTTGTGGTTTTTTTGCTGGTTTTTAAATGCGTTTTCTTGCAACAAGAATGCTAATATGGTGTTTGACTTCTGCTGCCTCAGCCTGTGGTGAGGGACAGAGCTCTCCACTGGACCACGGTTAATCCAAAAAACCGAAGTGCCTGAACATCAAGTAGCATCCATGAATTAAGGATTCCTTATACAAAATGTTGTTCATTCAGCATTGTTTAATTAGTGTTTTTTCTTCACATCTGCAAATGCTGTCCTCTTGGGCAGATTGTTGCCTGGCTGCCTGCACAGAGGCTTCTTTATTGCTGTTTTCTTTGTTTTAACATGCTAAAGCTGTCCACACAGAGATGTGCGCACAGACATCTGAAGGGAATATAGGTATCTCTCTGTTTTAACACAGGGATTCACATACCTCCGCTGCAAATCCTCCTGGCACATCCAGATTGTTAAATTGCATGTCATGTGAGAGTACCAAAATATTCTGGTCATGGCTTTCCTAGTCAAGTTAGCTGTGTTATTTAATTTTTCCTCCCTTCGCTGCTTTTTGCAATTATTGGAATTCAGTATTATTGTGGTTTAAGCCCAGCCATAGAAAAATTAGATTAGCAGAATTTGAGGCATTTTGCTCCTCAAATTACTTACTAGTTAACTTAAATGGCAGTTGCCATGCCAGCCAGTCACCGAGAGCTGGGTTTGCACAGGCCATTGTATTATAAAGATTCCAATAGCCAGATAAAACTAATACAATTTTAGGTTTAAAATAAATTTGAAGAGTTGTGTATTTCCATTTACTGTATATTAAATGTATACAACGTATCAATATACTTTAAGTATAACATGGACTAGGAGATCTTTCTTGAATTATGATGGCTTCCTTTCTTCACTAGATTGTATTCTGTACTTTTAAGTAATTGCCCAATTAGTGTAGAAGTAGTTCTTTCTCTTCATAACTTTCATGTTTCTAAGATTATAAAGGTACTAGGAAATGTTTGAAGATTGGCATTTAGGTCCTCTCTCTTTGTCAAATTCCCTGTTTAAGAAAAGGGGAGGGGGAAACCTGTTTGTACCTTATTATTGAAGTTTATTCCTAGTATGATGGGAATCAGCTTATATCGAACAAGGCAAGGATATTGCCGTCATTTAAGCAAAGACTGGTAAGATCACTCCACTTAGTTGACTGTCTCTAATCAGCTTAAAAATATCCTCATATTTTGTCTTAGCACACTCGTAATAGTCTGTGTAGGTGCTACTGTATTGTACAATGCTTGTAGGTTAGGTGGTTTGGAGGTGCGTGGCTAATAGTTGAAAATACCACCACATTGTATTTGTAGTAGTGTAAAACATGAAGATAATAGAATAGAAAATGCAATCTATCTATAAACATCTCTTAATTAAGCATAATTGAACACGTTTACTTGTAAATTGAGATTTGTATTATTCAGTACTCCAGCAGTAGCTTAATTTCCCTCCATGCAGAACTGTCCCAGTGCTATCTGCAGCTTCTGCAATGTGCATGAAAGAGCGGTAGCTGAAGTACTTCCCACCTCTAGGAAAACTGATGGCACTGGCTAGATGATAAAAGAGTGGTCCAGATCTTTTTGCTGGGCTCTGTCTGAAGCACTGCCCTTGTTCCAAGAGAGAGCCCAAAGCTTCAGATTTTACATCCAGCCTCATTATTTATTTCACAGTGGAGGCTTGTGTTGTCCTCAGTGTCTAATGAAATAAATAAGATGAACAAAAACCAAACCAGATGGAGAACGCAGAACTCTAGGCAGGAGGAGGAGAGGGGAAATAGTCATGCTTTTTCTCAATGAGAGAAAAAGAAAAAAATAGGGGTGATGGAAGAAGGGTCTCTAATGCCCAGAAATGCTCAGGATTTACAGCCTCAGCAGTCTTTTCAGTTAGGGTAATAGTGTCATTCATTTGCTCTGTTAAACTTCTGCAGACAAATGGTTATGTGTTTTTAGTGGTTTTGTTTCTGAGCAGTTCAATCCTTCTATCTGTTGTTAGTTGTACCTCTTATTTTGATAAAGGTCACCCTGTTTCTTTAAATGGAGTCAGTGGGTTTGGACTGAGACAAATAGGACCAGCACAGCTGTAGAGGGGATCTGTGCTGCAAACTACAGGCACCTCATCTTCAGTTCTCTCAGGCACCTCATCTTAAGTTGATTCAGAGCATCCGGGATATGGTTGTGTTTTTGTCTTCCAGCAGCGGAGTTCTGACCTTCATTTATATCAAGAGAGGATGAGGCTTCAAATAGCTGACCAGGGTCAGACGTTACATATGGCTTTGCAGTCATGGCGATGAAAATAGAAGACTTGTGGTAATACTCAGTTAGGAAATCATGGGAGATATTTCAGAAGAACATCTTAGTGTCCCCAGAAAGAATATTAAAGGCTTTTAGAGCAGTTAGAGTTGACTGTGAAGTACAGAAGCTGAACTGGGAGTTACACACAGAAATTCTTCACTCCCACAACCACAAAGTAAACAGGAAAGCAACTGTGATTCAGTAATACTCCCAGTTTGATATCTGCAATATTGATGTGATAGAGTGTAATGATTTAAGGTTTTCATGCAATATATTGGAGGCTATTGTGAAATAGTTTTAAAGCATAGATGAATCTAGAGAAGTTAAAACTGCAATACAATCAATGTTCAAAAAGATAAAAAGATAAATTCCTGTAAAATACAATTATGTTGAACATGGTTGTCAAAGAGCAACTCGTTATAGTTGTATTCTTACTGAAGGAAGACTCTAAATTCCTTTTTAAAGGAGGGGAAAACAAACGAATAGCACATTTTGAACAGAAGACTGCATACATTTTGTGGGTGGGTGCCCACTCACATGGGCACTCTTGGCTTTTCTGAGGAAATTGCAATCAAGAGTTTGTCCAGCATACTGTGCTACACACCTCTGTCTTGTGCTCTTGCTTGGGCCAGGAAGGTGCTTCTTCAGCTGCATGCAGGCAACTGGCTAAAAGTTTGATCTCTGAGTAATCTGATGAGCAAAAGGAGGCTGCCTATTAACTAACTGACAAGCTGAACTGATTCCCAGACAACATTAATGGGACCGTCAAGGTGCATCGTTTTCTGTGTGGATGGTGTGCAAGAGGGAGCAGTCCCTTGCTGTTCACTTTCATTCTGATCTCTGTATCAGAGCCATATAAGACAACTGAATTTTATTTAAGCACTCCCACAGGATGATTTTATTTCAGTCTTTGAAGCCTCAGTACTTTCAGCAAAAAGTGCTAATGTAATTATGATATGACATACATGTTCACAAGACCCTAGAGCTGCATCTTTAATGGGATTAAAGCAAATGGAACTTGATGGGGGTTTGGCCTTAAAAATCGCTCTTTTTTTATTTGTTTAATCATGCCAAAATTGAACAAGGAAAATATTCTTCTACTGTACCTTAGCCCTAGTTGTCTTGACTCTGCAACCTCTCTGTTGATGATGACTCAAAGCCATGGTGAACTAATTAAGTCAGTACTGTGTTACTAACAAAAGAGCTGCTTTCTTCCTCCCCCCAGGAGTTTGTCAAACAAAATTGTATCCTATACCAAAATAATAGAAATCTAATGTATCCTGGCACTCTGACTCTAGTCAACCAACAGTATTTTGTAATGTTGTTCTAGTACGTATATTAGAGGACTTGTGTTTTACACAGCCCATTAACACAAGGGAGTCATTAATTTCTGGAGAGTGTGTTTGCCAGAAAGATGTGGGTTTTAAATCTACTATGTACATAGAAGAGTACTGTCCATCTCAACTGTTCTAAATGGGTATGATCATTATTGAAAATAATAGGATAGTAATATTTTATGGTCTGCATTTTAAATAACTGCATTTTCCAGTTGACAGTCATTTAGAAAACTCACTGATATATTTGCATCTGCATAGGCATGATTAGATACAGTGTCTTAATATTTTTTCATGTGGATCTGGCTTATAAGGTGCAGCTGTTTCTCTTGTTTGTAGTTTTCTGTGCTTCACATGCATGGTAAGATAATTTTGTCTTGTTTAAAGTATTTTTGTACTAATATAGTTGCTTTTTCCACCTTTGTTTTTTATATAAGCAAAGGGTACATGTGTTACATCTGCTTTTTGGAAGTAGTCTTAAAAAACTTTCAGCAATAGTTAACTGAGCTGCTTGTTTCTGCTCTCTAAGGGGTCGCCTGGCCTGATATGCACCGTCTGGCTGACAGAGTCCATCTGGAAGAGCTGACTAAAATTGGCATTCTGAAAGGCAATGTAGATGACATGGTGAAGGTTCATCTGGGTGCAATATTTATGCCACACGGACTTGGACATCTACTTGGAATCGATGTGCATGATGTTGGAGGCTACCCAGAGGTTAGTGTTAGTCCATTCTCAACTGCCTTACAGATTAACCACTCTCAAGTCTATCAGCATTTCTCTTAGTTTATGCATGATTAGCTGGTGGCATCCTCTCAGAAGTCGAGCAGATGTGCATATAAGTGTGTCTTTTTCTGGAGGTGGTATTTTATGCAGTTTACTTTAAGAGAATCTGTTAGTTCATTAAAACATAAACATCTTATGGGGAGAAGTCAACTGATGCTGTCCTTCTGGCATTCTTAATCTGTTCAAATCCTACATACCTTGTGTGGTTCCTTCATGAGTTTCCACTGTAACATATATCACTCAAGCATAACCTGTGGTGTCACAGAGAGCATCTCAGTCCACCTAAGACCTATAGTGGGAAGACTCACTTGCTCCATTCCAGATGTGAGGCAGCTGTGGGAGCTCACTGCTGCACCTGGGCTAGTAAATTCCACTGGCTCTGTGATATAGAAACAAGCTGGCTCATATCTCTGTCTTGAAATTTGATTTCCAGTGTCAACATGTCACCAGTGTAGATGTGTTGTCCTGGAATAAGAATACAAATTAAAAACATCAAGTCTTCCAGTCTTTGCAAATGTGAAAGTATATAACCTCTTGCATTCTGAGTTTCTGCCGAAAACACAATGATTATCTTTTTCCTTGAATTAACATGATGGTTCATGGCTGTGGTCTGAGAGCAGAATGGGTAAAATTCTGTAGCCAAGTCAATGGGAAGATGTTTGCAATGATGCTGAAAAAAATCTCTAAAGGGAATTGAACTTAAGGTTTGAATAAAGAAAGGAAGCTTACAGCAGCTTCTGAAAGATTTCAGAAGGATTTTCTGTGGGTTATGTTTTGGTTATTTGAGGGTAACTGCTTAAGGGTTTTTAATAATACAGTAGGAAAATTTATCACTTGTCTTTTCTCTTATGCAAGATGTTCTTTTACAAGAACCTGAAAAAGAAGCTACTTTTTAGGTAAGGTTTAAGCATGTTTTGGAGCTTGTTCATGTTGGGTGAACAGGCTACATAACTGCTGCTACTGCTGGGTTAATTTTGCAGGCAGGAAAGAAACAGTATATAGTATTTGAGGGTACTTGTGATGTTCACAGTATAGTTACTGTGATCAGCACTGTGATGGCAATGTATTAGCATCAGCTAATAAACTTACATGTAATAAAAACAAAACAAAAATCAAAAGCAGCCTTACTCTGATTTAGAGTTTCTTCACTAGCTAATACAGAAAGGGTGGATGTTTGCCCCTCTGTCTCTCCCAAGTGCACAGAGACTCTGTGTACAGAGACATTTAGCAAAGCACAAGGGATGTGATTATTTGCAGAGTTCATGGACTTAAAAATCCAGGACCCTAATGTGTTGCATACCTTTGCTTAGATTGTTGTGAATAACCTTTCTGAATTTGAAGGACATATATAAACTGGAACACGCATTCAAGACTTTGTAGGATAAAGAGATAACTAAATTTTAGGAACAAGTGAGAAGAATTATGAAGAGGTGAAAGTACAATGCTTGGGTTTTACTTAGATACTGTGTGCTTTGAAGGTTAGAGCAAGTTCCTTAATTTCGAGGGAGATTCTGGAACTGATTTTGGGGGAGTATAGAGCAATGGACCCTATACACCTTCCATCTCTGAGCAGGTTTCAGTAGTGGGGCATAAGAGCTACAGAATCTAATTTTTATTAACTTATAAGCAAATTTATAGCTGTTGATTTTCTGGTATATTATATAATTTAAGGGTCATTTTTCTGAAAGACCAATCTATCCACAGTTTTGAAAGAGCAACCTGTTAAAAATATAGGGATATATATTCCTATAGAGATGTAGGGGTTGTGTTGTCAAATGAATTCGACTCTTCAGTTTCATGCTTAATGCATGGAAAAATACCAGAGCTCTATGTATATAGAGAATTTTACACCTGTAAGTATTAAAATTATTTGTTTGGGTAGACGTGCAACAGCATTCTTACATTAAGAATGTTTGCATGGCTGATTTACTTTCAAAATCCAATCCTAAATAACAGATTTCCTGAATATGGGGGAAGCATATGTGTGAGCTCACAAATAGCTAAAGTCCTGTATTTGCATATAAATGCGCATAGATGGATGTGTAGGATCAGGTTAACTTGAAAAATAATGTATCTGGGGTTCTGCAGAAGAGCAGTCCCTTTAAACTCTCTCTGCAGCATTAATTCCACCTCCATTAGACCCATGACTTTGTTTGACACAAAGCATGAGGCTCTTTATACTGGGTCATTTGACTAAGGTGAGGTACCTGAGTGCCAGAGCACTTGATGGTGGAAAACCCACATCAAAAGCCTATTGATGGGGTGAGCTTCATTAGGCTTCTCTGGGCTTGAAGCTCTAATGGGAGTCCATACCTGCGACAGGAGGGACCTGTAGAGCTGTGGGGACAGGATGGCAGTGTAAGGCTTTAGGGAACATGGTTTTCTCCAGGTAAATCTGAATATGAGCAACTGGGCACTTCTTGTCTGAGTGTGATACATGTCTCTTAAATGGGAGAAGGCTTTTTATCTATGCCTTCTTGTTTCATGAGAAAAGTCATTTTGAAGACATCTCGTATGATGTGGAGGGATTTTTGGTGCATTTTAAATATTTAGCAGCTAACAAGATTTTCGCAAGCAATTCCATAAAGCCATTTTTGTGTTTATTGTACACTGAGTCCATGCCTGTAGTATCATGCTCTATTTTTCTAGCTGGTTAAGAAGCAACTTAATTGCTTTTGGCTGAGGGAATTTCTGGGAGTATTACAAAGGATTTTTTAAAAATAAAAACTTTCCAAGTGGATATTATTCCATTATTTTTCCTCAAGTGTAAACAGTTACATTTGGAATAATACAATAAGATTTAATTTCCTAATTTTTACCCGTCACAAAGTTTTTGTGTTCCAAAAAAACTATTTCCAGACATTGTTAGCTTAGCTTAGTTATTCATTAGTAGCCAAAGATTTCTTTTTTCAAAATTGGCAAGAATAAGTTTTCATCTTTTCCAGTAAGCTGCTTTCACATGCAACATTGAACAAGCACTTTCTTCCTCTTTGACAAACATTGTAAAAAGCTTGCAGATTTTATGCAAAGGAAACTCTGGGATGTTAGAAAATATAACATTTCCCTTCCTTTTTTTTTTTTTGCCATGATAAAGAATAATTGGGTTTGGCCAGCAGTAAATCCATCTTAGCAACCTTATTTTAGGTCAAGATGTTTAGAAGAGTGCAACCACCAGTGCTTCCCATTGAAGCACGTAAGTAAATGTCCTAATTTTCAGAAGTACTCAGCAGTCAAGAGCTCCCTTGGGAACTGGGTCCCCTGCAGTGTTCCATGGTATTTCTCGTGGGGAAACCAAGTGTCAAACACATCTTTGAAAATCTGTCTGCTTCTTTTGAGGGTCTAACTACAACTTGAGCAGTTCTGAAAATTCAGCCCCAGTGGTACTAATCACTTCAGAAAATCTGGCCCTTAGTCAGACAGAGCTAGCTTCAAAGGGTGAAAACCCCACTGGGCTTAGCTTCAGCTCTAACATTTAATGATGGAGATGGTTTTCCCACACTCTTTCATTTGTTTCTGGGTAAATTTGATATGGGATATAAATGAGGGTTTGTGCCTGTTGCAATGAAGAAAATGTGGCAGGTGATCCCAAATTTTCAGACCCTGAGGTAGATGGGGCTGAAGTTTTCATTTAAATCGAGGTTCTGTGTCTCTAGATGCTTGAGTTGATTCAATTTCATGTTATATTAATTGACTGTAAGGCTCTAAAGAACACTAAGTACATTTGATGACTTTCTATAATAATAAGCCAGTTAATTTAAGTTAGGTTAATAAGTACTGTGATTTTAACATCTTATGAATTGAGTTTCATTTTGTTTTGTCTTTTGGAATTGTAAGATTTACCTTAGTTTAAAGTTTTAATTTATTTTTCTATTCTCATGAGAAGCTGATTCTTTCATCACTATTCTGCATCAACAAATTAAGGTTAGAGGTTTGTTTTGATCCTGGAGTTATCCATGTCCCTCCATTACTGAGCACACTTGGGGAACATCTCTGCTGCTCACAGAGGTGTACAAGCTGCGTCTGGCTTTAACAGAAAGCTTGCTCCCAGATCCCAGATGACTGTCTGGGGATTTAGGTCACCCAACTTACTAGAGAATACAGGAATAATCTTGTTCTCTTTATTGTCCTGGCAAAAGTTACTTTCCTTATGTATCCTACTTTATGCTGAAGCAGAAGATTTCATTTTTTTGTGGTTAGCATTGCAAATGTTGCATTAATGTTTTTTTCCTTCAAGAAGCAGAGGATGAGGTGAACTTACCAAAAAGCCTAGAGCTGTTACATAGAGCGCCAGTGACGCAAATTGCTTCACATGGTCATAACCTTGCAAAGCCTTGCTCTAGCTCAGCGTACTCAGGACCTGCAAACATGAAACAACCTGTATGGTAGGTGTTTCTATGAGCAAAGAGTAAATGGGCCTTTCACCAGTTTTAGCTCTAGGTTTTGTTCTTGTAGGCAATTGTACACCTTGAGAAAAGATTAAGAGTAAAAAAACCAAACCTGTTGCTTCTGCTTCGTGGGGTCCCCTTGAATCACTTTCATTTTGATTCTTTGAATTCTTGCATAGCAGAGCCATATTGTGTGGGCCACTGAGCAGGTAGAGGGTGGGCAAGAAAAAGGTTGGTTAAGGCCTTAAATTCTACAGGATTTCCATGCAGAGGAGCACTGAAATCCGTATTCCTTGTTGATATCTACTGAGTCAAACACCACCTAGGAGGTTCCTGCAGCTTAAGATTCTTCTGTGGGATTTAAACCCCTCCCAGAGTTAGGGAGATATTCTTACCCTGCTTTGGAATCTTACGTGTGCTCAGCAAAGGTGCGATCAGTTCCCAGCAGCTTTTCCCTGTAAGGACAGATGCTAGAGTTTGGGTATTTATGGAAACCTAGGACTTAAGCAGAGGTGCTGTGTCAATGCAGTGCCATGGTACAGACCATGCCGTGTTGTACCACAAGGTTTCCCTCCTCCTCTGAGAAAGAAAGTGTTTGTGGACTTTGGGTTTTTTGTTGCTTGGTTTGGATTTCATTAGTTCTGGCTAATTTTTAGTGGGGGAGATACTTGCTTATGGTTCTTTTACTTGTTGAAGTTTGTTGCAAAAGACTCCGTGTGCTAAGAGAGTTTTTATCTGAATATTTATTGTCCAAATCTTTCTGAAATTTTAAGAGGGACTAACAGAGCTCTTGTGTTTTTGAACAGATCATTCTAGGCACAATAGGAGAGAAAAAACAGGAGAGTACAGTTCTGCTTTCAATTTCATGAAAAATGAGGTATAAAAAGGTATTATAGGTATACTTTAGGGGTTTTACTATGCAATTTCCACTAGTATTAGTATCTAAAGATAAAAAAAGGAAAAGCATTTTCATTTAAGACCATTACCTATGTACGCCTTCTGCATGTCAATAGAAAACTTGTCCAGTAGATTTTAAATGGTGCTTGTCATTGGTCTAATTTTAAAATAGTGTTGCTGGTAGCATTTGTAATTCTTTATCTGATTTCTTATGAATCCTTTATTGAAATAGTTTCATCATCTTCCAGGTTTATGTTGTAGTTGTCAACTGCGTCATTTTTACTATTTACTATTTGCCATTTAGCTTTTTTCTTTCCTCATGCTTAGGTTTTAAGAAAAATATTACAGAACCCGTACGTTCTGTTATTTCCATTATGATAGCAGTGGAGCTTGGTGACATCTGAGGATCAGGAAGCAAAAATTACATGGGAAGTTATGCTCAGAATCACACTGTAGCGATGCACTGAAATTCAGTTCTATCTGACTCAACAGGCAGCAGTGCCCTCAGTAAGTGCCAGGTGGGTTTTCCTCATTCCCTGCAATAACAGGAAACGTACAAGGTAGCTCACACCTAATTCCACAGTTAATACCAAAGAAAAGACAAAATTTTTTCAAATAAAATAGAAACATCTTGTGCCCTCCATTCCCCCAATATTAACTTTGAGCTGTGTCCCAAAAGCTCCAGCTAGTAATTAGATTCTCTTGCAGAAGTGGAAGCTTTGACTTGCAAATGCCACAAGTGGTATGTGATGCTTGGGGCATGTTCTCCTGTAACCTGCTGCTGATTTCAAAGTCAGGACTGACAGCAGTTCCTTCAGGTGACTGACTATAGGCAGCTCAGGCTGCTGGGGAAAAAAGCAGGATAGATTGAATAAACTAATCTTCATTAGTAACACTCAGAAAGAGAAGCAAGGGCTTAGAGAGAAGGGACCAGGAGACAAATGAAATGGAATTCAAGACTTACTTTATTAGTTGCATAGGGCTCCATCCTTTTTACAATAAATGAGCTAATTAGAAGTTGGGTATACACAGTGGGAGAATAGGGAAAAGTGAAAGAGCTGAGATTTCACTTTGGTGTTCATTTCATATAATCTAAATATAATGTTAGTATTCTGACTAATTTAAATACTTGATTGCACTTAACTTGGTAAAATGGTTAGGGCTCCACTGTATTGGATGTAGTCCAACTGAGACAGTCTGACAGGCTCAAAAAAGTTATGTGATGATTTAGCTGGAAAAAAAGTACCAGAAACTAGTTTGTGTGTGAGTTTTTACTGTGGTTCAGTATTTGCAGTTAAGAGTAGCGTTGGTGTTCTCTGCTGTGGCCATGTTTTGCTGCCATTGCTGGCTTCAGGAAGCTTCTGGATGATGCCTACTGACCGTTGCAGCCCCTGGTTTCATGAGGAGGATGTCCCTGTACCTCTGTGCTTGTGCATCCCTAGCTAGTGTCGTGGCCCTGTGGGTGATAACTAGCCTGCACAGAGACATCACCTGTGGTCTTCTTCTGTCCTGATCCAAAGACAGACCTAAGATCAGGCTCACCTGAGTGGACCTGGAGCTGTTTCTGCTTCTGATAACTTTGCCTGGTAGCCGATGTCTGTGGGACAAGATCCAGCATGATACACATTGCAGTTCTTCCATGAAAAAAGCAACATATACCTTATTAACCATTGAGCTACTTAGGAGTAGACAGTAATTCATCCTTACACCAAGGTATTCTGGGGATATTGCAAATTCTGGTCTTCCACAGCCACTTTTCTGTCCAGATTTGCATATTTCCTAATTCCCTGCTTATTCCAAAAATAGATCTATATTTTATATTACTGCACACTTAATCTGAACTTTTATTTTGCTTACATAGTAATGAAATCAGTTTACATAATAATTCTCTTGTTCCCTTGACAGTCCTTATTGCCTAGACATGCTGTTTTTTGTTACCTTACATGAACCATTAATTGGAATCTGATGTTCTTGGCAGGAGTACAGTCGCAAATGACAGTGTCATGCATCTGTGCTTACTGTTGGGGGAGTGTCTCCATTTTAAAATGTGAGCAGAACCTCCAAATAAAATCAGTCTTAGAAAACAATTTCAAATAGAGTCTGTTGTTGCAATATACAGGAAAATAGTTCTTTGAAAAGTAGATTTCGAGAGTATCACTGGGAATCTCTTTTTAGACACCTAGGAGTTAATATTTTCTAGTTTATTCTGTACACTTTTGGGGGGCAAATGCCTGTCTTATGCTTTACAGTTGAACAGCACCGAGTGCCACAGGGTGTGCTCTGCTCTGTGGCTCAGCCTCCAGGATATGACAGTAAAAGAAACAAATATCCACACAGCTGGTGCACCAGCATTCACCTTTTTACTCTTCATTTCATCTGCCTACAGAGCAACCTCATGGTTTTTGTTGAAAACAAGGCTTTCATTGTTTAGGTGCAATATGTGGGAAATCTTCCTCCTTACAATGAAGAAAATCCCTTAATGGCAGAAGATTCATACTGACGGATGAAAGTACAAGGTTTCCCCATCAGGCTTTTGCCAGGTTTGACTTGATAGAAAATGTCAGTGTCCTTGATTCAGACCTGTCATCTTCTGTCTGGGGGTTGTGGTGCTTTAATCATTCATAAAATCCTGAAGTTTGTCCTAGTTTTCCTAAACAACCAAAGTGGACTAAGAGCTGATAACTGTCAGCCCATGGACCTGATGGCCATGGTGGCTACTGAGATGGTCATGAGTGCCCAGAGATCAGATGTCACTTGGGGTACTGAAGCCATTGTCTGATGTTCATTTTAATCCAGTGCTGCTCTCAAAAGAAAGAATTTTTTCATCTCCCCAGCTTGGTCACCTTCTCCCTTTACTGCTCTGCTCATTCCCTGTCCCAGCTCATGTTGTCTTGCAGCCTTGCAGTAAGTTGGACTGGGGCTGTCCTCCACTCAGGGTGTGCATGGCCATGTACATGCAATGCCCAGAACCTATCTCCCCATCCCTTTCACACATCTCTTGGTGAACATCTTGCTAGCCTCTGTTAAAAGGGACCGTAGGTCTTCCTCACTGGAAGCCCACCCATGGGTGTCCTGCTTGCTGTCTTTGAAAAGCTGAGCAATATTACCATTTCACCAAAGGCCTGTTAGAGATGCTTGTGGGGAAGAGATGTAGCTGCTTCCATTTACACAGTGACTTCAGTGCGTGCAAAAGCCAAATACCTGGAGATGAAACCAAGAGCCAGCAGAACTGAGAGCTGAGGTGGAACAGGCGGAATATCAAACAGTTTGTAAATTTCTTCTAGAGAAGTTAGTTTTACTTTTGGGTGAGCAGTAGAATTCAGGTGACTCAGGGGCCCTCCCTGCAATGCTGATGTCCCGGGTAGCCTGCACTGCTGAAGGAGGTTTCCAAACATGAATCCCCAGGTCTTGCTCCTGTGCTGTGAACTTCTATTGATTTCTTTGGAGGAAGTACTAAAAGCAGAATCAGACTGCAAGCTGTCCAGACAAAATGCCTATCATTGCTTTAACATCGTACAGAGGTAGATGAAGTGGGCATCGGGGCTTAATCATCACACCTGGTGTTAAAACACCATTTATTCAAGAAAAGGCCAAAAAATGCAGATGCCATGCCAGGGCTGCCTTCAGAGGATGTTTGCCATTGTTTTCCTCACTGTGCATTCATCTTTCTAGCATCTGTCTTGGATTGAGTGCCTCAGAAAAGGCATTTACAAGTAGAATTGAAGAGAAGTGTACTTAAAAGCCAAATATGGGTTGTTTGTTGTAAAGCAGCCGATAGATAGTTGGCAGGACACCAAAAGGTCCAGACACTAATCTAATTGTTTACAGCTCATGGAGAGATTAATCCACAAGATTGGATGCCCTCATTTCCTTTACGCATTACAATGAATGTGTGAGATGCCAAACCCCATGGGGCACCAGCAGAAAGAAAAATATCTCCATTTCAGTGCAGTTATTGTTTCAAGTTTAGAAATATATTGATTCTCTTTGGGTTTTGATAAGAATATAAATGCAAAGTGCCTTGCTTAATATCAGAGCATTCTTATTTCCTAGCCTCAGTAGAACAAAATTGTGCTTTCTTATTTTAGAGTTTATATAATGCTCTGTGAAATTAAACATATGAAATAAAATGCACAGTGAAAATGGTCAGGATACACTTGCTGGGTTGTGAGGGCACTGAGAACTGCAAATGCTCTGCATCTCTGAAAAATGGGCAAAACTACCTGCAGATGTCCCAGCTCCAAAAATCTTGGCTACTGTAAGATGCTGTGCATTGGAACAGAGTAAGCTCTGCAAAGAAAAAAAAGAAAAGCAACCCCAGTATTGCTAGGGTGACCAGTGAGAATAAAACAAACACTGTTGAGTGGCTGTTGCAAGCAGGATTTTTGTGAAATAGGCTTTCTCTGAACTGAAAGTGGAGCTCAAGAGCAAACAGTACTCTGGGCCTGTATCTGCTTTGAAGAGGGAATGATCCAGTAAGACGAAAATGTGGCTAATCTGGTGGGCATGCTTCTGCCTCCCTCTGCCCCCTGCATTGCTGTGGCAGGAACCTGGGCACACACCTGTGTCAGGACATGCTGCCCCAGCAGCCAGGGTAGTGCTGGGCAGTGCGCCTTGTCCTGGAGAAGGGAATGTTTCATTCTCATGATACCAGTCACACTGCAAGGGATGCTGAAAGCTTCAGCTGGCAAGGAAAATTACCGTGTCTTTGGCCAGAAGCAAGATTTGGGGAAGCTACGTGGAGACCAGATGAATAATGCCTTGGTCTTGCAGACCTGTTAACCTCTGACTTACTGGCTGAAGTGGAAAAGTTGTCATGAGCAAAGTGTGTGTGCATGTTTGCAAGCTAGTGGGCCTGTAAGCTGTTTACTGGTCATCATGATATTTTGTTGATGAAATTTTGCTACAGTTGCAAAGAATTTTCAAAAAGCTAATGGGATTGAGATATATTTATTCCGATGTTGCAATACCTGGCACATTTGGGGGAAGAAAATTAGTATCCTGAACTAGTCTTTGCAGTGTTCCTAATTCCTTGACTAAGCACGTCCTCATATATCATTTTACTTTACCAGCATTTGGGAAGAAGAGAATGTTTTGCTAGTCAGGACTTGTTTTGACTTAGTTTTTAATAATATCAGTCAGCACCATGTTGCCTGAAAGTCTGAATCTGACAAAAGTTTAGTTTTAAATGGGCTACTTTTATGAGGTCATGTGCAGACTCATTGCTCCTGAATCAAGATCATAAATGTGAGAATAAGCATTTGCATATCCTTGGAGAAACTGTTCTCTGCTGCATAGTTCAGCTATTCCAGCCATGACGTGGGGGGGACATTTCAAGATTTGCACGTTGCTTAGAGTATTGTACTTTGCAAGGGAGGGTATAGAAAGAAATAGTGCAAGTAATTCTCTTTTTTCTGTGGTGAAGTACTTCTTCCAAGGTAGAGAATAACAGTACCAAGCATATCCAAAGCCAGGATTTCTGTGGTGCAGAAAATAGTTTGGGTGTTGAGTTGAAGGCTGATTGTTGCTCTGTGTGAAAGCTGAATGAGGGACCGATGAGAGGCAATTGCACAGAACAGTTTCAGTCCCCTACTTCCTACTACTTTTTGTATTTTGGGAGTCTCATGGAGCAGTCAGCATAGGAGGGCTTTGATAAAAGGTCAGCCACAGATTGCCCTTCTGTCTGTTGGAACCACTGTTTGTTCCACAGGGAGTGGAGCGCATTGACCTGCCGGGGCTCAGGAGCCTGCGCACTGCCCGCAGCCTGGAGCAGGGCATGGTGCTGACCATTGAGCCGGGCATCTACTTCATTGACCAGCTCTTGGACCAAGCCCTCCTTGATCCCGCGCAGTCCTGTTTCATCAACAACGATGTCCTGCAGCGTTTTAGAGGATTTGGTGGGGTGAGTAATTGTTAACCGGATGTTTTTCTGTAATTGGTTTTCTGTTTGTTTGTCCTTACTGTGTACTGGTGGAGAAGAAACCTTTTGGAACTTGTAATGTCTTGCACATAGGGCTGTTCCTGAAGAAGCACCTTGGGCCATTTGACCGTACAGACAAACTATGGGAGGAGGAGTGTTATTTTTAAATACGGTTTTGTACTTGTGATATCTAATTAATAAAAAATATGGGATAGACCCATATTTTTCCATTGCTCAAAATACCCTCTGTCAGCACTATACACTGACTTGCCAGGTAGGTGTTTTGTCTAATGTGTGAAATATGTGTATGTTATGAAATATGAGACTGAGATCTGAGGTCCAGAGTTAGCTTCCTTAACAGCAGTGCAGTCAGGTGCTCCCTCCGAGGGCAGAAGACCCTGATGCTGTTTAAGTCAAAGAGGCAGTTGAGAAAAATGGCAGTAATTGCTCTTACTGGGTTAATGCCAGAACCTTATGCATGTAAAGCCTTCCCTGTTTTCCAGAGGAATGGTTGATGGTCTGCATGAGCACTCGTGCTCCAGGTGTAGCATTGTGGGCTCAGTTAGCAGCGTGAAGGTTGGCTGCCTTGGGAGGTAGCTGTGATCTGGGCGATCATTCCCACACCGGCAGCCGCTGTGCAAGTACCGGGGCCTTGTTTCTCCATGCTCTCCAAGGCACATGTCCCATTCAAAGCCACTGCCCTCGCAGAGTGTTTAGCAGTTACAGTGGCTTCCAGTGGGTTTTCATTTTAGCGGGGTGAGCATTTGAAGGGTGCCACATTGTTCTCTGAGCTTCCACATTCATGCACAGAGAAGATAGAGCAGGCAGCTGCAGTGCCCGTCCTCCTCATGGCTTTTCTGCCAAGTCTCAACAAAGCTAACAATCACTGGCAACGGCGGTGATTCTCTGGTATGAAAAATCATTCATTAGTAATTGTCTGCTGCTGCCATTGACTAATTTATAACTGTACACCAGCCATGAGAGGGTAATTACTGTAATGCTTTTGGTCTGAGCTGGCTTTGAACCACCAAGTCCAACAGAAAAGTTGTGAGTGCCATCACCAGTGGTGTGAGCCAGCCGGGCTCCTGGGCAGCTGCCTGTGGAGCCTTCCCATCCGGTGTGTGCGCAGCCTTATCAAGAGACATGGGACTTTACCAGCCTCGTACGTAATTCACTGCTGAGGTTTGGGACATTATCTGTCTCAATGTTGCTTCTTTATCAAGACTTGCAGTCGGCCAGCTGAAAGACTGGTGCATGAAAGGCAGCTAACTGCATTTTCTGACTGTGAGCATGTCATATATGGCACCACACACTGAATCATACTTAAAGGAGCGCTGTGATGCACTTGTGTAGCTTGACACCACGACAAAAACAAGTTATCTTTGCTTTCCTTGTAAACACTCTGTGGGAGTTTTTGGGCAGTTCAGCTGGATCCTGGTGAGCTTTCTCTGGAAATGCTCAGCAAACCCACATTTTTCCATGACTTGCTATGATAGCCCACTCCACTTCTGCAGCTTCAGGCATGCACATGTGTTTGCGTGGAACAGGAGTGACAGCATAGGATCTCTACCTCGGTAATAACTTGCTGGATCAGGCACTTTTGTTCCAGAGATTTCAAGCAAAGTCTAACTTTCTTCCCTGTTTTTTTGCTTAGCTTCCTGTAATGATGACTTGTAAGGAGCGCTAGCCAACAAACTTTGCTAAAAGGGGGAGCTGCCCAAAAACGATTGAGCAAAATTCTAAATCTCTGATCCCCCTGTGAACAATACGTTTTATTTAGAGACAAAAAAATAATAATACACACATACCCTGAGCCAGATGTTGTCACTTTTTTTTGTCCAGGAAAAGAATGGAAATAAAATCTGAGGCTGAAGTATATCTGCATATTTCTGAATTCTACACAAAAGCTGAATTATAATGCAATCAAAATTATTTTTTCCATCTTTACAATTCTGACTTGATTCTGCATAAATAAAAGATGCAATTTGTGCTGTGTAGCATGCTTAGTTATCTACATGCTGGTTCGTTCTAGTTTATGCAGAATGAGTATTTTTCTCAAAAGCATGTCAGGAAACTTTCTACATGATCCAAAAAGCTCATGTGTGAAGCTCAGTGTTTTCACTGACAAATATTAATACTACATGGGGTTAGTATGGGTGACAATTGTAGCTAAAGAGCTCACTGCAGCCAGTCCAGTCTTCCTTGAAGTTTAAAAGAAAAATGCATTCTGCAAAAATAAATAAGTAGTCCATTTCCCTCAGCAGAGCTCAGCACTAATGAAAATGTTCTTAATTTGGTTTAGTTTAATTCACTTCAAAAATGAACTACATTAACCGAAGTTAAACTACTGTAATTCTGAGCAAGACTGTCCACACAGGGGATTTGTGGATTTTAATGAATTCACCTCAAATTCATGTCTTTTTGGAGTTTTGGATAATTTTCTTGACTGTGTCAAGTCTCTGCATTGAGAAGAGAAGCTTTTTTGCCATGCCAAAAAGGGCAAGACTGTGGCCATTTATTGTAAGTCATGCTGCCTGGTATTAGCCATAAAGAGATAGTAAAAACTGCAAGAGCAAGAAAACATGAGACAAGACAAGGTTTTCCTTCATCTGCCCTGCATTGCCGCTGGCACGCAAGGCACGTGCTGGCAGCGCCGGCACAGCTCCTGTGCACACTCAGAACACGTCTGTCAGCAGCCTGGCCTTCCCCTATCCCTGTGACACAGACAGACACCTGTACCTGCTGCTCAGGGACCTTGCAATTTGGGCTTTTACCAAACAAGAGCCAAATAGAGATCCCTTAGGAGGGAGGGAAGAGGTTTTGCTAGAGGATCTGCTGCTGAGAGCACAGGCTGCCCTGTCTAAAGCCCTGAGCAATTTACTTGACAGCCATTTTGTTCAGTCCTGCACAAGTTTCCTTGGTCAATTTTGGGAAGTCACAGTCACATGCACTTCAGTTCTCTATCTGCAAAACTAAGGTCCAATTTACTGAGGTCAGAAATTCTGTGGGGCAAGGGCTGCCATCGGACGCTGGCGCAGCGCCTGTCTCAGGGCACCTCTGCTCTGCCTGGACTCTGCCCGCGCTGCTCTCATAAATAAACATAGATGTGCAAATAGAGGTATGTGTAGACAGTTATACGTACTACTCAGGAAAAGCAGCTTGATTCCTCGGGGAAGGGGAAAGACCGACTCCAAATGCTGCCCTATAGGGTTTGACATTTCCATTCTTCATAAGCTGATTACTAATTTCATGGGATGTTTTCTCAAAGAGCAAGTAAAACCATTCAATCTCTTTTTGGCCTTAAATATTCAGTCTCTGTTCAGGCTTTATTTTTCCCTAGGATTTGTAGAACTGGCACTAGACTTAATATGTGAAAATTCTACGTAACTTAGAGAAAATAGCTAAATGTTAAAATACATTATTTGCAGATTTTTTTCTTATTTACAAGTTAAATAGATTTGCAAAGCGCAGGACCCTGAAGATCCGCTAATATTACGGTATTTTTCAAAACAATAGTACTTCACTTACTCAGGAACAAATGTTAAACCAAATAAAAAGCAGGGTATTTAATTGCTTCTACCTTTGGTTCACAGAGCATGCAGTTGTGTCTGTCCTGATTTTCATTTTTCAGGAGTCTGAGCTCTCCTTCTGGGTTTATTGTGAATGTGTGTTGTGGAATTAGTTTACTACACAATAAACATTATGCTTATCTTTTTTAACATTTCATATTATGCAGCCGTAATAGTGCTACACAGCATTTTTTGGAGAAGTTTTCATAGAAATGCAGTTGTCATAATGAAATATATAGCTTTCTTAAAAGTTCTCATAAGAGAAGTGATAGTTGCAGGCAACCCAAAACCAGCTACTAGTTGCTTATAAACTTTCTTTAACCCTTTTCTCTTCAGTTTTCTAATTAACATAATAAGGTTAAAGTAAGAGCAGTTGTTTCTAACCTGTATTTAGCTTATAGTTTATTGCTTCTTTTTGAGCCTGGATGAAGGGACTATGTGCCTGAAGCTTCTTTTTCCAGACGTATCAGTTGACCTAATAAAATGCATGCCCTCACCCTAGTAATCTTGATCCTCTTTTATAAAATGTTTATATGTGAACCTTTAAAATAAAATGTGCATGACATGTGGACTTCCTTGTGAATAAGAAGAGGAAGACTGGGAGCATGGGATGACAAAGAGTCATGGTGTACCACAGAGCCTATTAGCCTCTATAGAAAACATCTTGCTGTTGCCGCTTTGCTTAATGTGGTAGCAGTGCCTTCCCCAACCCTGCAAAGTACCCGCCTATCCCTGCACTTGACATAAGGGCAGCTCTGTTTGCTAACTGTGCCCCTGAAATACCAAAGTCAAGCTCTGTTTATGCTAAGTTTGCTCTATTAAAAATTATTGGTGACTTAGTGGCTGAGCTGAATTAAGTCCTCTTGGCTACATGCATCTGCCCCTGTAGGATTCCAGCTTCAAAAACAGACACGTGGACCCCTCAGATGAAAGAAGCACGTGTACTAATTTACTTTGTGGCATAGCATGTGTGGCCCATGTCCTGTCATCATTTCCCAGGCGAGTCTCCTGGTCTGAGATCTTGCAGCAGTAGTATTTGTGCTTTCCACAGCCATAATCAAACAAATGCTCAATAGATTAATAAAAAAGGAGACATGCCACCAATGGTTTTTTTTAATCACATCTGGGATCTGTCATCTGCAAATCTGGACTATTTAATTGGCCAAAATTGTTTCTTGATTCTCAAAAGCCTTTTATATATATATATCATCATCCAAAAGAAATGAATGAGTGCTACAACCCCCTTCCCTTGGAAGATAACACAGGAGGCTCTGGGGAGCATGACTGTATTAGTAAGTCAGGACAAAGTGCGAGGTTGTATATATAGCTGACAGCAGCCCTGGCTTTTAACTCCTGTGCTGTCCTTGGCTATGACTGCACAGCCCTGCTTTAGGACAGAGTTGGGTCCATTGAGTTGGGCCACATGATGGTCTGTTCCTGGCATTAGGCATTTGCACAGTCAGGTCTATCTAGACAGATCATGCCATTACCCTTGATAAAAAAAGGCATTTTAGAGACAGTCCTGTCAGTCCTGGCCACTTCACCTTTGTGGGAGCACTTTTTGAAGCATGCCATTTTACACCGAAAAAGCAGAGCCTCCCTTGGGGTATATGCAAAGCGCTCTGAAGGCTGCTGGTGCAGCAAGCCTCACACCTTGGTTTGCTGTTCCTTTAAGCCGCGTCCGATTCCAAACTACTCTGGAGCCCTGAAACAAGCAGCACTGTTGAATAAAGAGCGTGCAAACAGGGACAGCTCTGTTTCATAACCACTGTCCCCCACTGGGAAAAGCAGTCCCAAGCCAGTGAGCCTTGCCAGGCAGATCTAGCATCTTTTGTCCATTTGGACAGAAGACAAGACCAAATGCCAGGCTCTCCTGTAGGGAAGGTTTTGCAGGTCCTCTGAAGCTGCTTCTTGCTGCTGCTGAGTTTAAGCTCAGGGTTAAATATGGAGGGTGTGAAGGAAAAGAGCAAATGCAAAAATTTCCTGCCCCTTGAGAACCTGTGTTCTTCTTGCACTTGTATTGATTTTAGGCACAGGAAAAATGTGGACTGAGAGAGATAAGTCTGTCTTCTCTGCAACAGTACGCACCCATTTCAGGTGAGAGAAATGGTTAACCATTTCTCTCCAGGCAGAGAAATGGTTAGATCCTGGAGAAGGAGCTGCAGCTTTCCTAGGAATGATGAGTGAGGCCCCATAGGAGTGGTGGGGCTATTGGGGTCCCAGAGACCGTTTGCAGTTGCTGATGGTGAGCAGGCTGATGCATCGGTGCTGGCTTTCCCCCTTTTCACAGCAATCCACAGCTGTACATTGATTTGGAAACGGCTGTGAGGAAACCTGAAGGGGGCCTACAAGGGTGCCAGAGAGGGACTCTTAATCAGGGAGTGTAGTGATAGGACAAGGGGTAATGGGTTCAAACTTAAACAGGGGAAGTTTAGATTAGATATAATGAAGAAGTTCTTTACAGTGAGGGTGGTGAGGCACTGGAATCAGGGTTGCCCAAGGAAGTTGTAAATGCTCCAACCCTGGCAACGTTCAAGGCCAGGCTGGACAGAGCCTTGGGCAACATGGTCTAATGTGAGGTGTCTCTGCCCATGGCAGGCAGTTGGAACTAGATCTTAAGGTCCTTTCCAACCCTAACTATTCTATGATTCTATGATTATACAACCTACTAGAAGTGTTTCTCCTATACAATGGTTTGCTGTGTGTGGCATTACAGTCTGATAGGTTTCCCCATCCTCTCCCATTTGGTAACTCTCAGTTCCCTGGCTTAGGTGGCTCAAGCACCCATGCACTCTCCTCATTAGGGTGTCTTGCTTCTTACCTCTACCAGGATCTCTCTTCCTGGACTCTTAAGCCAGCCCTATGTCTCTTCATCCTTTATTTGTCAATCCTGTCTTGCCTCACTGTATCTTCATCCCTCTGCCTTCTTTCATCATTCTAGCTCCATTTTTCACCTCCTTTTCCATATTGATTTTCTCTTGTGGTTTGAGTAGCATGCAGCAGTGACAGACACCTTGTCCCACTTGTTCTTCTCCCTCCCCTTTAGCCTGGCTTTCATCTGCTCTGCTTTCAAGTCTTTTCAAAGAGTGCTGAGGTATTGGTGAAGGCATGAAACACTGACCTGGGAAACACCAACATTTTTTTTCTTCTTTTGCTAATCTTACCGGGTAAGCAGATGAATTGTGGGTGATACTATTCTGTAGCAGATACACTGCAGAGTTAGAGCTGAAGCAGGTGAGGTTTATGAAGCCAATTCTTGTGAAGAGGCTCTCGGTAGGCAGTCAGCTCTAGGTCTGGCTGGCCTCTCTGCTCTCAGACTTGTGTTTGCACTCACATTTTACTTTCCGCATCAACACTGTGCCCAGCTCCATTTACACTGGTGTGCTTCCCAACATAATGCTTTGGCTTTTACCATGTTACCAGACTTGTCCCCTGGATTCTGGCACTTTTGCAGGCTCGCCTGGTACCAGCAGGTTTTTGGCAGGCTGTGCCTAGGCTCAAGACCTGGCAGGTCAGATGCTGGGGGCTGCTGTGAGGCAGAGGACATGGTTCACTTTAGATGCAGTGTGACCATCTTGCTGAATCCTTGGGTTGTGTTTTGCTCAGCTGGCCAAATTTGAAGCAATGACTCAAAAAACCCACCCTGATAAAATCTGTTCAAGTGCATAGAGTCGTTCAACGTGTTGCTGATTTCCTCGTCTGCAGCAAGGCACCAGCCTTTCAGGCACACCAAGTGTAAAGAGCCTCACAGCTTTCAAATTCACAGCTGTCCAAATCAAATGTGCGAACTCAGTGGAGTTTGTTTATTTAATTCTGCTTTATAATACCCTTAACTTGATACCAAGTAAAAGAAACAGTCTGGCAAAGACATCATTAAACAGATTAATAAGGTCTGGATGACTCATTTTGTTTGAACAAATGGATTATTTTGCAATCAGAAGTACAAATGTTAACCAGCTTTATTTTTAGTTGAAAATGTCAAGAGGTCAGAAACAATTAAAGCAACTGTAAGGTGGGAGTACCCAGAGTTTGTGTTCTCTTGGATTTACACCTTACTAAAATTGCTTTTATTGCAGCTTAGCGACTTACTAACATTTTTCTGATAAGATAACGGGAAATGACTGTGTAGGCATATTTACTGGTAAGAAGAGATTAGAGAGAAACAGAAATGGAGCATACTTTTCATTCTAACAGAACAAGAGCTGGAAAACTGAGAGGATCTGCTTTTTCCTTGCATGATTTCAAATGTAGTGATTTATTTTAAAAAGAATGTCTGACATGCTTAGGACTTTTCTATCAGCTCAGAATTCAATGTTTCGAATATCAACTGCAAGCTATTTCATGTTGCAGGTCCTCCTTTGAAAGTTTATTGTGTTTAGAGAAAACAGAATGTGATGTTCAAGTGCAAAGAGCACCTAACTGCAGCTCAGCAGCAGGACTTCGAGAACTGGCACTTTGGCATCAGGAGGTGCTGCTGTTGAGCCTGTCCCTAGCAAGCCATGCACTAGTTAGAGGCAAATTTAGGGAGAATGTTCCTTTTGCTGCTCGTGATGTCAGAGGGTTGGATTTATTTGCCCTGTGTAATTAGGCACCGTGAGCTCCCTGGTGCAGCATCTCACTCAGCCTGTCCCTGGTGCACGCAACACAGCAGAGGCACCACCTGAGTCACCTGCAAGGGCATCACCTCTGGTGCGGCTGCTCTGCTGGGGGGCACCGTGGAGCGTGTGTGATCCCAGGAGGATGGCGTGGGCTGGCGGCGCGAGGGGGACTGGACGTCCTGTGCCAGGGGTGCTGGTGGTGATGGACAATTCCAGTGTTGTGCTGTCTATTGTTGCATCAGCACCACAGCCCGAAACTTGCCTTGTGCTCTCACTGGTGCCTGATCTGCTTCTCGTCCCCAGCTGGAACACCTTGGTAACTGCGTGTTCTCTGTAACAGGTCCGGATTGAGGATGACATCGCAGTGACAGCCAGTGGAATGGAGCTGCTAACGTGTGTCCCACGTACTGTTGAAGAAATAGAGGCTTTCATGGCAGAAGGCCAAACCAGTGCCAAGTCATTCGAATGCCTCTCCACCCAAAAGCAGTAAACTTCAGGATGATGCTTACTGTATCCTAATCACTCATCATTCTGATTTAATGCTGCAGCATAAACAGTAAAATACAACAAATTCTTAATAGCAAGAGGGGCAGGCAGGCTATTAGCTGGAATGATCCATTCATTAAAAATGAAGGTAGAAAGCTTCAGCAATTGATATCCAAGTAACTCAAATACTGCTGCTTCCCATCAGCAGTTTACATTGCCAAGTGCCACATGAATAACCCTACTGCATTATCAGTGGGGCTTATATTTCTGTCAGATCTCAGCTCAGCCATACCTTGCAATTAAATCTGAATTTTGATTATTGGGACTCTTCAATTATCTGAATGCTCTCAGCAATTGTAACAATCTAAGTCACCACAAGTACTGTGAAAAACATAGAAGAAAACTCAGCCGTTCTCGGTGAGCATGACACATTTTTCTTACAGATCTTATTTCAGTGTCAATGGAGTACACAGAATCAAATTTTTATTAAAACTATCCTTGGCATCATCTATGCTCTCAACTTTGTGATCATTATGCTCTTCTGCTCCAGCTCCTGCTGCTTTATCTGACCTTTCTACCAATTTGTGCTTGGGAAACTTTGACCCTTCGTTGGCCAGATCTATCTGCTCTGAGTAGCGGGCGTACTGATCCTTCACACACAGCCCAATGCTTGTTAGACTTGTCTGTCTATTTGTTCCTTAGAAATGTTGATTGCTGTGGTATTGACGAGCCTTAGAAATAGCAAGAATGGCGAATCTGCTGCAGGGCTCAGGGTCATTCAGTAGCATATGCTGTGCAGAATGATAGAGTATTTTGAACTATCCAGTGTTAGCCAGTTCACAGTGAAATCATGTCAGCTTTATTTGAATACACCACAAACATAGTAATAATGATCATAGCATGATTTGCCATTCACACAAGGTTTAAATTACCCAAATAGGCCTTTCTTTACTGTAGGTGCTCATCAGCCTGCAGGAGAACAAATACATTTCTTGCATCATAAAATAACACTAGTTGCTGTAACTACATAAAAATAATCTTGGTCATTTTATGAACACTTCAAACTACTGTTCGGTCTTCAGGCTCTGTTGCACAGTTGGAGTGCAAAGCTGCTTCAGAACATCCCTCTGCCATGCCAGGAGGGACTGCAGTCACAGCAGGATGTTGGGGGCTTTCTGGGTCATACCACTTGCCAGATGAGGGTTTTCCCACTGCGAAGGTTGACTTGATTACCTTGGCGTCGCGTTCTGCTGCTCACATCTTGTAACTTTATCAACAAACCAGTCCGTGTACATTTTTTTAAAGGTTGCTGGGCACTGGTTTCTAAGAGGTAAGTGCAGGAGGTCTTGACTGCGAAGGGGAAGGGGCAAGAAGCGGAGGGTGTGGGATTTGCAGCTTGTATTTGCAACTGCATTAATGCTTCCTTCTGTGATCAGGTGTCATGCCTCTGAAATGTAGTACTTGTGCAGAGGATGTCAGGCTTTGTTTCGATAGCTTTGCACACTCGAGAACATGGAAACTACACTAGTACTGCTTCAGACTTGTCTAAAACTCGGGAGGTTTCTCCACTGCAAGACAGCGCTCATGGCCTCAGCCCTCTTCCCTCCGTGTCCAAGTGTTTTCCTGCTGTGAACACACCCATGGGATCACTCACTGCTTTGGGCACTCTGAAACCTGCTGTTGCTTGGGTTCAATAGCAGCTACTATTTCCAAGTAACACCTCAGAGATTTAAAAGAAGAAAAAAAAAAGGAGTTTTGGAATTGTTTCAACTAAGCTATAACGCCAGTCTAGTTAATAGGCCTTTCCCTGCCTGTGATTAATCTTGGCAAGTATTAGCCTCTGCTGCTGCAGAACAGGTCGAGCAATCTGGCATGCTGCAGGAGGCAGAACTGGTTCTGCTTCGACATGTACCAGCGAACAAACCCTACCACCAGTGAGTTCTAGAGGAGAGCACTCGCTCACGCAACCAGCTGCTCTGTTGTTTGCTCGCCCAAGACATGGGTGCACTTTGGCCTGGGATGGTGCACTGTCTCCCATTTTCCTTCATTATCATCAGGCCCATGAACTTGGTGAATATGACTTTCATCCTTCCTTCCAGAAGTCTATGCTGTAATTATGATAATTTTTATCCACTTAAGAAAAAAGTGAATTAGAACTTTTTTCTAAATTGAGTGTGTGTGTGTTATGCAGGGAATTAAGCCTTTTA
Source organism: Nestor notabilis (assembly GCF_000696875.1). Lineage (NCBI taxonomy): Eukaryota > Metazoa > Chordata > Aves > Psittaciformes > Psittacidae > Nestor > Nestor notabilis. The sequence continues at coordinate 8,395 of NW_009941003.1, read as the reverse complement.
AAAATGGCAAAGTGATATTTAATACACTTTAAATGTATTAGTGGGAGGAAAATACAGGTTATGGCAAACTTTCTTTTTGACTACATTAGGATATTTCAGGCTGTTAGCTATGTTTTCCCAAATGCTTTTCCCCTCAGTGCAAACAGACTCAAAGTGGCACCAGAATAACAGAGTGTGTTATGTTGAGCAAGTTGCTGTGTTTAGAAAGGGCTGAGCGCTCCTGAACCCATCTGTTTAAACTGTGTCAGCTCCCTGGGGTTGGATGCACTTGGGATTTATCTGCAGGGTATAATTAAAGTGGTAGAGCCTCCTAGTGCTTGCAGAGGCTAGAGTAGTGAGAAAATGGGAATGCTGCCTGGTAAAATGTATGGTGCTGTAACGCTCCTTCTTCCAGTGACAGGCACTGTATTCTTTCACAGACTACAGCTGTTGTTAAGAAAAATGTGTTGAAAAGGAAAACCTGAACTTTTATAGGCCTACACTGAAATGTTCTTGTGTAGACGTCTATTTATTCCAGCCTTTTTTTAGGAAGAAGAATCATCCAAGTCACCTGCTATGGGTGTTCCATGATTTGCAGTGGCATTTTGTTGCCACACAGGCTGGGCTGCTCCATCCTGGGGCAGAGCGAGAAAGCCTTTGCCTCTGCCTTTGCCCCTCGGAGGTGTAAGATAGATAGATAGCTATTTTCACAGACTGGTTTGGGTTGGAAGGGACCTTAAAGCTCATCCAGTTCTAACCCCCTGCCACGAGCAGGTACACCTTCCACTAGGCCAGGTTGCTCCAAGCCCCTGTGTCCAACCTGGCCTTGAACACTGCCAGGGATGGGGCAGCCACAGCTTCTCTGGGCAAACTGTGCCAGCGCCTCAGCACCCTCACAGGGAAGAACTTCTTCCTAATAGCTAATCTAAATCTCCCCTTTTTGGCGGGAGGGAGCTTAGAATAATAGACTGGCATCTTCCTTGCAACCAAACTCTCACTGAAGGTAGATTTAATATAATAATTTGTTATAATCTTGAGTTCATGACTTCACATATTAAAGTGATATGCTGCACACAGCCTACACGCTTCCCTAGGCAATCAGAGCAAGTGTGGAGACTGCCAAGCCAGAAATGCCATTGTGCAAACAAATGATTTTTCATAACTCAGTGGTTTTATTTTAGACAAGAAGGAAGTGGAATCGGAGCTGTCAAGAGTAACAGGTGGAGAAGGCAGCCTCCAGAGCATCAGAAAGATTATTACTCACACTCAAAGATATTTAAGAAATCATTTGGAGCCCCTGTTGTGGTTATTAGGGGAAGATCCAACCAGTCAACAAGGCCACGTAGTCCCAGTTCACAGAGCAGACAACTGACAAGCTCCTGCCCTTTGCATCAGAGTGGGTGGACAGTTAACAAATAAGGTGCTTTCAGGTCATCTTTTTCCTCCTAGGTTTTGGTGTTCTGTTCCTCCCCCTTTTTATTGCAGTACAAAGTCTTAAATTTCTTTTGGGTTTTTTTTGGGTGGGTGGGTGGGGGGATTGTTGGTTTTTTTTTTTTGGTGTGGTGTTGTCATTGTTTTTACATCAGGAATTCAGACAAAACTGGAGTAGGATTTTGATTCTTTCCATTAAGCAAAAACCTATGTGGAAGACAGAAATGGAGACTGTTGCACTGATTTCTCAATGACAGCTGCTTGAGGTAGGCATCGCTCCGTTTGAGGAAAAAAAATACAAAAGGGACAGAAAAAATGAGGCCAGCACTAGAAGCAAAAGGTTTTTATTAGCTGCTGATATTTCAACCCTACCTAGTTAAGCTGCAGCTAGAAACAGAAAAATCCCCAAACATATCTTTGTAAAAAGACTACCAAAACAATCCATAAAAGTTTTCCACATGTATGAAAAGTTTAAATTAAAAAAAAAAAAGTCAAGGTTTCATTTTCTAACAGCATCTTCATGGAGATAATATCCAAGTTCTCTTCCTAAGTACAGATACAAGGGAAACAAGCATCCTGCAAAATAATCTCTAGAAAAAGGTAGTGTTGGAGGGAAATCAGGACAGTGTAATAATCCACTAGCCAGACACACAGGTTAAATGTAACACAGCCATACCATCAATGAAATACTTTAAAATGAAAATAAATTAAGATAACATCAAAGTTCCTGCTTTACTTGTATTCTTTAAATCCTCAATATAGAACATACCACTGCGTTATGGATCATGGCAAAGACTCAGCACTAGCATTAATAAAGTTGCTACAGAAAAAATCTTTATGAAAATAAAACAAGACCGAAGACACTCCTTCACACAACTGTATGATGGCTATAGGAATTCCACTGAATCAGTTCTTCCAACTAGGGCCATTTATTTTTAAAACCACTGCAAATGTAAGATCTTGGTTGTAAATCTGAGCAGCTATGAAAGCGGAGATGAATGTCAACGAGCAGTGATCCGCACATTCTGTCTGAATGGATGCTGTCTTACCCCTTTCATTACTTAGCCAAGCCACACATTTTGTTCTTCCCGTACCTGCACCCCAGCAAGAATGCAATTTTGCAGAGCACAGTCTTCTGGTAGCATTTTGACATTTTCTGAAAACCAACTTGTTGTTCTCGTAAGGCCCCAGTCAGTGTGTGAGCAATGTGAACGCAGGCTTAGAATTAGGCTTTATTACTCTGCTGCTTTACCTATTAATACATGATGCTTCAGACCCACTTGCCATTTGGAAGCCAACTGCCTGTATATATCATCATAATATATTGCTATTTTTCTAGAAAACATCAGCATCCCAGCTCACTATTACTACACACCCTTCCCATTAACTGTAAGAGGACAGGAAAGACGTAAGTGGTGCTTTATAGGACTTGCTTTACAGATTTAAAGTTGTCCACCACATACATAGGAAACCAAACACCCTCCACGGCCTTTGCAGTTCAGTAATATGTAATGGGGAAAACAAAGGTCCTAAATACACTTAAGGTATTTAAAAGACATTTTATCCAATTATGAGTTCCGGATACTACAATGAACCATCCTGCTGGATTCCTCCCATTATGCAAACTATAAGAAGGTAAAGTGAACATTTCTGTGAAAATGCTATTTCCCTAAGCTCCTTGCTGACTATGAATTTAGATCTGCATTTATCAGATACATCTTTTAGAGGAGAAAAATACTTCAAATGAATACCCTAAGCAGTTCCTGGTTTAATTGTATCAAATCTTCAGTGTTAAACCTAAAAAGATGATCTCCACCAACTGACGGTTAAAAGAATGGAGTTTTTGCTTGGTTACTGCATGGACGTTGCAGACAAGCTGCACCTCCAGAGTTTAGTTCATTTCATAACGTTGCAACAGTGTCTACTGTCCATTGTTTTCTGGATTTGTTGTGGTGGTTTCAGTGCCAACAGGTTGCACATTGTCTGCAAGGTTGTGTGCGTGCTCGAGGAACAAGTCTTTCAGTACGCTCAGCTCCTTGGTCAGGAGCTTGATTTTTGCCTCTAAACGTTCATTTTCTTCTTTGAGCTGGTTGACCCTTTGCAGCGTGTCTTGTGCTTTCTGCTTGCTTTTTAACCGGCTCTTTTTCACTGCCATGTTGTTTCGCTCTCTGCGCTGACGATACTCATCACTGTTTCTATCCACAAAGGAATTTTTCTTTCCTTGTTTGCTCGGAGGCACAGCTTTGCCTCCACCACCAGGACTAACAGGCACCAGCTGGGGAACCTGCTGCAAACCACTGGTGTGTGCTTGGGTGTGAATCACGCTTACTCCATTCGCATCTGTAGTGGTGTTCTTTTGGGATGTCTTGCTCATTTGGACAGGCTCTTCTTGGACACAGCAGAATTATTAGGAGACTGAAAATGATTATTGTTCTAGAAGGTGTTTCCAACAGGTCTTCACATGGGTTAAGGGCAAGGTGAACCTAGTAGGAACAACAATAACAAAAAAAAGTGCTATTAAAGGTGCTGGCTTCAGCTACAGTCTTACACATCTCCAGCTTTTAGCATAAGGTACTGATGGTACATCTGGCAATAACACGTCACAACTGTGCTGAAAGTGGACAAGCTGCCAACTACGTTTCAGAAGCCTCTCGAATGTATTTGGATTGGAAGGGACTGTTACTGGGTCATCTAGTCAAGCTGTTTGTATTGTTCACTGGCTTTACTCAGTTATTCCAAAGCCATCCCTGATGGATGGGTGTCTAGCCTAGCCTTGAATATCTCCAGTTTCACAACCTCTGTCTTGGCAACAGGTTCCACTGTCTAACTTTTCCTCCAGTTATATAATTTTCTTAATTTTCAGACTGGCGTTTTCCTTCTGCAGTTTAAACCTATTAACAGCCTGACTCTTGACCAACAGGACTACTTGATCCTTGTCCTCTTCAAACCATCCCTCTGGGTGTATGCACAGATTCCTCCCTGGTCTCTTTTCTCTGGAGTGAGGGTGCTCAGACTGTCCACCTTCCCTCAAGCATCTTACAGCACTTGCTTTTTGAAGATGATGTCCACATCGATGACTGTTTTAAGATCTTACCAGGTGGAAAACCACAATCTATGGAAAAAGGTAGTGTGCTGTGAAGGCTGTGACTGAGTGACATTAAAGGATCCCCTTTTCCACAAGCAAGGTAAGACAGGCTAAGCCTGTTAACAGTTCTGTAATGAGCAGGTGGGACAGGAATGCAGGGTGACGGCAGTGTGAGTGAGAATCGCTACGCTGCAAAGACAGGGGACTGTTGCCACCCATAGGAAGACAGCAGCCACAGCTGACTTGTCCACAAAATACATTCTCCAGCTGTAGCTCCTGCACCAGTCATTGTCCACTCTCCTTTCCAGCAGACAAACAGGCCTGACAAGCAGGACACCCTTTTGCCTGACTCACATTCTCCCACTGCTAAGGTCAGCCTGCTTCTGACCCTACTGGTGGCACAAGGAGGACTCCACCACAGCTGCTGCTAGGACATGGCCCTGGCAAGGCTAACAGCTGCTCCCCTTCTCTTCCCATCTCACAGGATGACCTCCTGAATGTCTGGGAGAGAAAAGAGGAAGGGCAACAGGGTTCTTCTAAGTTCCTGAAACATCTACTTATGGCTCCAATGATCAGTCGAACAAGTGTTGATTTCTCATCACATTAAAGGAAAGTAACTGATATAAAACAATCCTACTCCACAATCAGATTCTTCTGCAACGGTGCAGCCCTGTGCTCTGTCACACACATACATGCAGTATCACGTGTTACTAGTGTTCAACATCCTCCTTGCCCATCCTCAAGAGGACCCGCTGGGACAGCAAGCAGTTGAGGTTAGTGGTGAGCAATGTATCAGCAGCATCCAATCCAGGGATTATGGCTTGCATCAGTAACGGCACAAGAGATAGATGACTGCACTTGTTGTGTCTAGGTGATGAATGGAAATGGTGAGGTGTTTGTAAACAAACTGCTGTGTGTCACTGGTCTTTCTAAACTCAAGGGTTCAAGTTCATCAGCTGTTTACTGGTCTTGTTTGTTTCTCTCAGCAGTCCAAGTTGCTGTTTTGCCTTCTGCTAGGATATCATTAAAAAGGTTAAAATTTAGTCTAGATAAATTGCAAATTTTCTTTTGTACTGAGGGAGCCAGAAGAAGAGGCAGCTGCAGTGCAGTTCAGTAAAGTTAACAGAAAAGCCTAACAAGTTTGGCTTGAACGTTATTTAAAACTAACATTCTCTCACTGAGAAGTCTTCTCGCTTAAAACAACTCATGTATGAGCATACCCACACCCCTCCTACCAAGACATCTTTTCATTTTTGGATTTCAGAGCAGAAAGAGACCATCAACTCTTTCTGACATCTGCATAGCTAAATAAATATACATACCTGTCTAACCTTTGTGTTTAGTATTTTCCTGATTTCAACTCTTAAAGCAACTTTGGCAAACTACATTAAGTCTTTAGATTCTG
>NW_009941003.1:568-2464 GCF_000696875.1 Nestor notabilis | reverse complement strand
TTCAGCAGTTAAACTGAATATACAGCTAACAAGGTGTCACTGCACAAATACGAGACTGGCAGGGCCAGTTGTAGTACCTGTGCATGTGTGAGTGCACAGACATTGTTAGTCAAAATGCAAGTGTATGTTCTTCTTGAATCATATACTGGCTTTATCTCAGCTTCACATACGAGATTTCCGTAGCCCTCAAAGAGTATATAGATAGCTCTGTCAGACTGCCTATTGGCAGCTGAAATTTTCCACTGATTTTTAGCATGTGATTCTCGAAGTGACAGTATGCTCTACTGTCCTCTCCATTTCAACAGATCAGTGCTTGTTAACTTCATCTGGACAGCCCAGTTAAAGAACCCATACCATTTTCATTACCTGTTTCTTGCGCTTCATGAGATACTACAGAGGAAGGGGTGGCTCCTGCCCCCAGTGGCACCCCACCCCATGTGCAACAACCTTCTTCACATCAACAGGTTCCATGTGCTATTTCTCTCTACACTATTGAAACTGTCAGCAATGCTTTAACATTCCCTTCCAATCTCTGTTGTATTCCCTTGTAATTAAAAGGAAAAATTATTTGTTCCATTAAATCAAATTTTAATGGATTATTTCAGTTCGGCAGTACACAGGTACAAGCAGAGAAGATGAACCGGTGTCACATGTCTCAAGCATTCTAGCCCTGCTAGAACAGAACTCTCTTGATTCCTTCCCACTGGAACTGATCCATATTATACCAAACAACCATTTAATAAGTGAGACACACTCTAATCTAGCTTGATGATCAGAACTCTTACGGGGAGAGATGACACCTGGATACCTGTCCTGTTCCAACTAACATTTATGCAAAGCAAGCAGCACTAACTGCACTGTATCGCAGATAACCCAGGAGTGGTAACAGCTGAGGCTTGAAACTATTTTCCCTCCTGGTTATTTGGAGGCTGGATCCCTATTACCAACTGTCAGTTCTTCGACAGAACAACAAGAAAGAAGGATATCCTGGATAGCAACAGATGCTATGGGGCATCCTTCAGGGAATACTGCAAGGAGGCTTAAGGCAGCAGGTATGAGACATACAGAGGGAGCTGTCACAAAGGGTGGGGTAAAGCACAGGTGCCATGAGGGCAGGGAGGCAGATGGGTCTCCAAGTTCATTTCTCAGACACACACAGCAGCTCTGCTCATCTCCCGCACACAGGTTGGTTCCCTGTGAATGGGTGACAGCCCCAGCACAGCAGGAGGCAGCTGCTTGGAAAGCCACCGAGTTTCCCAGCATCTTGTTCCCATAAAGCTGCTCATCAGCTGAAGCTCTGCAACAGCCCTAGGCTGGTTCCACCCAGCACATGGTAGTGTTTCCAGTGGCCAGTTAGAACTGCCTTATTCTCTCCTTGGGCCACCAGCTGGCCACCCAGGACACCAACTGGCCACCCACTACAGCATGCATAATAGCTGGTAACTCAGAGGTATCTTCTCAGGCAGAAAAGTGTTTCTCACTGTCTGACAGTGCTCCTCAGGGACCACAGAATCTCCCAAGCAAATCAAGGCCTTTATTTTGCTTTCACCAAAAAAAAAAAAAAAAAAAAAAAAAAAAAAAAAAAAAGAGGGGAAAAAAAACCAAAACACAACAAACAACCCAAAACCAAAAACTTCTGAGTGTTTATTTTGGCTAAAACCAAAAAATGTGTTTTAATTTGTTAATTAGATCAGTTTTGGGGTTTTTTTACTTGGCAGAAAAAGAAAAAAAACCCAACACAAAACATTTCTCTCTGCTGCTTTTCTGAGATGTGACTGTGTTGATGCTGATCTTTAGTCAGATTTATTTATTGCACAGTCACTTAGCTGCCTGTCTAATGCAGAATCAGTCCCAATCTGCTCAGCAATAGGTGGCCTCCCTTGTCTCCAACTTCAG
>NW_009941003.1:0-550 GCF_000696875.1 Nestor notabilis | reverse complement strand
ACTTTAAATCCAGATGACCCTGTACAAAGAACAGCACAAAGCTCCAGCCATACTGGCTCAACACTGGATGGATCCACTTCTGTGTGGTTTTCTGCCCACTCTCACTGGCAACTTAGTAAGAATCGATGGTAACTCTCATGTACTGAAGGCTACACAACAACTCCGAGAGACTGGGTAGTTCGAATCTGTCATCTGCTGCCATAAGTGACAACACTGCCTTCCCACAGTTCTCTGTTTTTTCCATACAGCTTAAAAGAAAAATACACTCCAGTATCCTTAAAAACATGTGCTCGGAACATCTGAACTATGTATTTTAATTGCAGGTTGGCAGCATTGATGACAGAACCACAAACAATCCCAGGTGCCAAGAGGCAAGGAAGTATTGATGTGATTCTCTCTTGAGTTGTAATGGAGGTGGCTGTTCTTAAAGATGAACTAATGCCTTAAATCCAAAAGTTCTTAAAATTATAAATGCTCACACTTTCTGAAGAGGCATTATAACCGCTACTGCTGAGGGGAGTACCGAGTTGTTTTAATGACTGCTATTTCC
>NW_009941002.1:18191-37497 GCF_000696875.1 Nestor notabilis | reverse complement strand
AGGTCTTTTCCAACCTGGCTGATTCTATGAAATCTAAATCGAGTTCATTTTTTACTAGCTGATCCTGAAATAAGAATTCTCGGAAACCGGCTGCTCAGTGGAAGGCAGTGCAGAGGCACCCAGTCTGGTGCACTGTAAGAATTTGTAATGGTACCTCAAATCTAGTGAGGTTCACGAACTCAGATGAAGAGCTCTGTGAACCATGTTATTTCTGAACTCGGGTCTGCCTGAGAATCACTGTAGACATATTTGTGTGCTGCTGCTTAGGCATGGCACACTTACCCTACTTTGGTCTATTACATTTTCAGTCACATCATTACTATTTACTGTCCTGATTTATCTGCTAAGTAGGTAGCTCACCCAGGAACTCAACTGACTTACTGGTTCTGGGCTGACAATGGGGTCTCTTAGTCACTAGTTGAGAGTGAGCATACGTCTTTAGTTCATATTTTCCAGGGCAACGTCCTGCTTGTATTTTGCACATGATTTGGCAAGTATAAATTGAGTCATCTGGTAAGCGTGTTATCTGATGTCATTCATAAATGAAGCCCATGTTTAAATTATCCTTTTTGCCTTTCTAGTTATTGGCAATTGTAAGAATAAATGGTGAAGCAAGAACCCCTTCCAAACTAGGCTTTGAACATTTTGGACTTGAGTTTCAGCTGAAGTTGAAACTTTTGGGAAACTTGCCATTAATGTCAATGGGAACGAGGTGTATTTATAGAATAAAGACATGACGTCGGCTGGTAGTGGTGCAATGTGTGTGAATAAAAACAGTTTATCTCACTAAATGTTAAGAGCTTTGCCTGAAATCACTTGCAGTATCCTTTCTTGTTCTCTATACAGTAAAGGATGTAATTAGGGACCATGTTACACAGCAAACTCAGTTTGAAAAATTGATTTTTTTAAAACATAGAAGAGGCAGTGACTAAAGTCCTGCCAGGCTCTATTGAATACTCACATGTATTATATTGTAAACATAATATGATTATACTGTACGTTGTCATAATCATTGGCAATGGTATTGGAGTCAGTGAGTGCTTTGTTCATGTGGTAACAGATGACAAGGGCCACAACGTTTGTTGGCAGCAAACTTGTTTTTCTTTCTGGTTTTCTTAGTAAATTGGTTTTAAAATAGTTTTGTAGGTTGCTTTTTTTTCTTTTTGAACCGACTGTCTTAGGACCCAGATGGCTTTATCTCTTTTAATGAGATTTGGGACATTCTCCTTAAAAGTGCTGTTCACTCAGTGCTGCCACAAAGGCCACGTTCTTCACTTTTCTTAAAGCATGGCACTGTGACAACAGACATAGGGAAGACATAGCGGTGATCAGCAGTGCAGAGGGGTGGATTAAGTGAGATTCATTAGGATCCAGGGCTGAAAGGTAGCATGAGTCAGGAGGGAACATCAAAACTGAGTCTGGAGGCCTGCGAATCATTTTAGATTACATGATAGGAACAGCTTATCCATTAGCCTCTGTAGGCTTGATTCCTGACTCACCCAAGCTGCGTCACTGGGTTCCGGTGGGCTGCATGTGATGGGAGCTAGTCCTCATGAATAAGCATGGTAAAACTGCTCTATTTATTTGCAAAGGTCACAAAGGAGCGTTTTTCGTGCTGAAACTTCAAGACATTTGTTCCTGAGTTAGTTGCTGGAGATTTGTTGGACAAGGCCCTCTTAAAATTACTTCTTTTTAAGAGCCAGACCATATGGATGGCAGGGCTCTGCAGGATCCTGACAGACAATATGCGGTGGCTTGAGGCATTTGCGGTAGGCATGCATTGCAGTTAGGATGGAGTGAATTTCACCTGATACAAGTTTAGCACCTGAAAAAGGTTTCCTGTACCAGCTTTCCATCTTCCATCAAATTCAGACTATAACGCTTGACTACTTAGCTTCAGATTCCTGTGAAGTCAGCACCAACACACACCTTGTGCATCACCATTCTTTTACCTTTACGTGTATCCATCGCTTTTTGCCAGTTTGAGTCAGCTCTCACTGACTTCAGTTGCACATGATACAGCCATATGCTTCCACCCTTTCCAGGCTTCCATGCCTTTTCTTGTACTGTCTGTGTGCCCATCCTGCCTGTCCCTGTGTTAATCATCTTCCATCTCATTTCATGTTGTGTACCACTCTCCATCTCAGAGTCCATTTGTGTCTGTCTTCATTCTCAGTGTTACTCTTGAGTGCCTGATTCTTTCTCAGTACCCTCCTTTGGGTTACTTGCACGTGTCTCTAGACACAGGACTTGCAATATAATCAGTTCTACAAGAATGTATGCATCAAAAGGAGTGTGAGCAGCAGGTCAAGGGAGGTGATTCCCCTCCTCTGCTCTGCCCTTCTGAGACCTCTCCCTGCAGTACTGATCCAGCTCTGGGGAACAGCACGAGAGGGACATGGAGCTGCTGGAGCGAGGCCAGAGGAGGCCCCGGAGCTGCTGCGAGGGCTGGAGCAGCTCTGCTCTGGAGCCAGGCTGAGAGAGCTGGGCTGGGGCAGCTGGAGAAGAGAAGGCTCCTGAAGAGGACACCTTAGAGCAGCTCCAGTGCCTAAAGGGGCTCCAGGAGACCTGGAGAGGGGCTTTGGACAAGGGATGTAGGGACAGGACAAGGGGAATGGCTTTAACCTGCCAGAGGGGAGATTGAGATGAGCTCTGAGGCAGAAGCTCTTCCCTGTGAGGGTGCTGAGGCGCTGGCACAGGGTGCCCAGAGAAGCTGTGGCTGCCCCATCCCTGGCAGTGTTCAAGGCCAGGTTGGACACAGGGGCTTGGAGCAACCTGCTCTAGTGGAAGGTGTCCCTGCCCGTGGCAGGGGTTGGAACTGGATGAGCTTTAAGGTCCCTTCAACACAAACCAGTCTGGGATTCTATGAATGTCTGTTCCTATAAAGCAGACATAACTACTCCATGTTGCACTTTGGCTTTCTTTGTTGACTACACAGGTATTCTGATTCTGCCCAGGCAGTTGTAGAGAAAGGATTTTACTCAGCTGCCATGAGATGTCTCTACCAGCAATCAGCGTTAGAAACACTGAATCTGTGAGTGAAGAACAGCACCTTCAGTCGAATCTCCAGAGGGAAGTAGAGATTTGTAGAATATTTGCCCAAAACAGGGTTTACATGTCCGCTATAGCTCTTTTTCCTCTTGAAAATGCTAGCAGATGTGTGACCTCCTGTGGGATGTGATGCTTTTCAAACAATATGGGGGAATTTAGCCCAGGACTGAGTCATAGGGGAAAGGGGCATCTCTAGTATCACCTCTGGTTCTTTAGGGGTCTCCTATCCAGGGGAAGTCCTTCTATAGATGGATTTATGTTGTGAACATCTTTTAAAAATCACCACTCGAGATGGTTTAGTGATTTAAGACTATGTTGAAAACCAAAGAGTTGTAAATACATTATCTCAACAATTTCCACTTAGAAAGCACAAAGATTAACATAGTCATGTTTTTTCAATGTCTTAAGGTTTTATTTACCTGCAGGGGTATCATCTGGTATCTGATGAAATGGCTGAGGTTTTCCTAAGATGATGTGGGATGTGTGTGTATCTTCTAATGCACAGTGGATTTTCAACTCCCATCTAATCATTGCAAACTGCAGCTGTTCCAAGGGTTTTTCTCCTCAATATTCTGATTTTTAATTATGTGGCTAATCAGTGTTTTAGGACAGAATTTACACATAATGAGTCTCTTCATCCAATGAGGACATGCTAACAGCTTGTCTCCCTACACAAGTGCTCTGTACAGTAAGACAGGCATTAGCTGCCTGGGATCAGAACAGAATCAGGAGAGCTTTTGTAGCATACAAGGTAGCTGGAAATTGTATTTCAAGACCTCTATGAATTTTTCTTGGTGTACTTTGCACCCTGGGAGGGGAAAGCTCTTGGTGCAACACTGCCCAATACTGGAATTGCAACTGATTTAGCTTGTACTTCAGCTATGTAAAAAATCCTGGTATCTCCAGTCTTTTGTGACTTTTGTCCACTCTGCTGCTTTAGTAGCCAAGCTTTTTAGACCATGAAAAAGCTTGGAGGCTCAGCTGCACTTAGCCACCTATCTTTCTCTGTAGGGAATGGCAGAATCTGACAGAAAAGTTTTCTGCACTAAATCCAGTAACCAGAAGTTGGGCCTGTTTATATCCTCTCTGCTGGAAAATTCAGAAAAGGGTAGCTTGGACATTCCTGAGATCCTAAGATAATATGCTTGAAGGCACACAACAACCTAGCCTTAGGAAAATACCCTCTCCAAGTGTTTACAGCTTTTTTGTACCTTGTACCAAAGCAGGAAAGGAGCACACAGGCACAGCTTTTCCTTGGTGAGTCACCTAACTCCTTACAATTCTCCCTTTGATAAAATAATTTGCAAAACAGCCTAAAGCTGTTTGCTTCAAAGTGACAGACAGCATTTATTACAAATCCAAAAGATCAGGAGTTTGCTTCTGCTTCTTGCACATTGATGTATTTGCACCTATCTTGCTTTGGAGGCAACTCAAAGGGCAGATGCAGTTTGTAAGCATGAGTGCTGCACCGCTTTGGAGTCATGCTAATCTCTGTACCTGGTAGTACCTTACCCTTTCCACAAGTAGTGTGGGAAATGTTGGCTGTCATCCTTTAAACAGGGCAGTATTTGCATTTCTCTTGATCATCTGTCCCAAAGCAAAGGTCAGTGGGTTGAGGAAGTATTGTTGAAGTGCAGTTGGCCTAAAAATACATCAAGAGGAAAACTACTGTATGTGAACAAATTCTAGAGAGGCTTTATATAGGCTTGTTGATGTCTGTAAATACATCAAACAAGGAAGCAGCAGCTTAGGACATGGTTATTTCTGGAAAAGCGGAAGCTCTGACTGTCACTGTTATACCAGGCATAGAGCCAAGCAGTTGCTCCTGAAGAAATTGTGAGTGTAATGAAGAACCTCCCAATTAGAACATTAGAACTATTGCCATAGTTTTATGATCTTTGCTCCAGATCTTGCCTCTGCAAATCAATGACAAATCACATTTGTAATCCCATAGCAATGTCAATGGGATCAGGCTTAGGCTTTTCACTGCTCTTTCCCCCCTACGTTTTCTTTAAACAAACCGCTTTTACTTTCCAGGGAATTCCCATTCTGACACTAAGCTTGAGGATCTGGCAGTCTTTCATGATTTCTGGCAGATCTCAACACAGAATATTCCAAAATTAGAGATGTGGTGTCAGCTCACTCCTTCAGAAGAGGGAGTAAAAAACATTTATGGTATCCACAGAGGGGAAAAAGCTAAATGGAACTATTAAGTCAATTATTTTGCTCTCTGTATCACAGGTCATTATTACCCAGTTGCCTTTGCACAGGGTGTTTTATGTTCAGCTGGAGTAGTAAGCAATGCAGTTTGTTCAATATGCTGTGTTTCCTACCTGAACTTAGAGTTTACACTAAGGAACTCTATAGGAGCCGGTATTTTCTGTGATAGAGTAAGTCAAGCTAGTGAATAATGTTAAAAAGTGTCCTTTGGGTCTTTCCTTCAAACATGTCACTGGAAGACGTTTTCTTCTTCAGCCAATTTTGTTGCTTTTTTTGGGGATTCTGTTTCGAAAACCTTCTTTCTAAAATGTGAAACTCGCTCTAGTATTTCACTGCATTTTCACTGCTGCTGCTGCAGGTAGCTGTATAAGGCTGCTTTGCTTTTGTACCTCTCCACGCAGGGATCCCATTAGGTTGGGTTTTGGTTTGGTTTCTGTTGTTTGGGGGTTTTTTCCACTACAAATGTCATCTGTTTGTCATCTGTACTCTTGGAACCTTTGCGGCTGCTGATGGAGCTTTTAGTTCAAATCCCTTTGCATTTGGCTGTATTAAGACATGTTTAATTACAACTGGCTTAGTTTCCTGAGTGATTCAAATTGATCTACACAAGTATCTTCAGGTTTCATCCTCATCATTTTATTAATCTCACAAATCTTATATCATAGATATTGTCTTGTACTGATTTTCCTAATGAGAATATCATACACAATGAAGTCAACTGCTCTCCACAAATGTATTGCAGATATCCAGTGACTTTCCTCAGCCTAATGTCTTGTCTCATCCAACAGTGCAATGTCTTTCTCTTACAAGATCTATTTGACACAAAACTGGATTGGCTGATATTATATTCTAGTACTTTAAATCTTTATTAATTTTTATAACAGCTTTATTACCTGGAAGTAACATCAGACTAACTATCTGTTACCTCCCTGAGTTATCCTGCTGTCCTTTGTTATTATTGGCACAACATTAGCATTTTTCCAGTCATCTGGAATTTCCCTGGAATGCCTTAATTTATTAAAATAAACATGATAGTTCTCAGGTCTGCTGAGTTCTACTTCTTAGGTGTGAGGGAGATGGATTGCCTGGTTTTAAAATGTTTATTTCTAGTACCTGTTGGATAACATCCTGCTGGTTCCTAAGGGACTGGAAAAGAGTTTGACATAAGTGGCCTAAGAACATCTGTCCAAATATGGAACAGAAATATTTCTAAAAATTTCCTGTCTCTCTTGCATCTCTGTTAAAAGCTTTTACCATACGGAGACAGGCTGAGAACATTGGGGCTGTTCAGCTGGAGAAGAGAAGCTGCGTGGAGACCTCAGAGCAGCTGCCAGTGTCTGAAGGGGGCTACAAGGATGCTGGAGAGGGACTCTGCATCAGGGACTGGAGCGACAGGACAAGGGGTGATGGGTTCAAACTGAACCAGGGGAAGTTCAGGGTAGATCTAAGGCAGAAGCTCTTCCCTGTGAGGGTGCTGAGGCGCTGGCACAGGGTGCCCAGAGAAGCTGTGGCTGCCCCATCCCTGGCAGTGTTCAAGGCCAGGCTGGACACAGGGGCTTGGAGCAACCTGCTCTAGTGGAAGGTGTCCCTGCCTGTGGCAGGGGTTGGAACTGGATGAGGTCCTTGCCAACCCAAACCAGTCCGGGATCCTATGATTCTATGATTTCATCTGGCAAAATAAGAAACTGCTGGGACTGTTGTAGTCTTAATACTTTTTAGTTTTCAGTTCTTCATGTTACATTGGTCCTGTCAACTGAGGTCTTCCTGGTGATGTTTCTAGCTTGCATGATTGATATTTTCCCCCTTTCTAACTCCTAATTCATACAGATCATTACTGTTTATCTTCATTTATTATATAGTACTTTTTATTGTGAACTGCTGCTTATACTTGAGTAAAGAAGATGCCTTTTTTAGCCAAAATTATTATCTCCTTGACTGTACAATAACAAATTCTCAACCGTCCTAAGATGGTTTCTTAGAGAAACTTCTCCCTTTTGACTTTCCTACATCAATTTCAATCATCATTTGAATTGCTCTGTTAGGATACTGAAGTTGTGGATTACTGACAACTGTAATGCAGGTACCATGCTTGTGGCTTTATGCAGCAGTGTCCCCCTTACCTCTCCTATCCATTCTGCCCATCTAGTGTGGTTTTAGGGGTTTTTTTTAGCATTTGAATCAGGTGAATCATTGCACCGTGTTCACCAATTATAATGGCATCATTCTTGTGCATTGGTGATAATTTCATGTTCCCTGGCTTACTACCTCTTCCAGTCTCAATTCATATAGGCCTGAAAAATGTCATCTTTTGATGCTCTTTGCCGTGCTAAGTCAGTCTCTTCAGGTACTGTTTGAGCATGTGCTGTATTTGCCTTCTTACCAACTTCCTCAGGTGCTGCAACTTGAACCTCCTGCCTACTCCAGCTTATCTCCAGATCAGAAAGAGGTAACACTTGCACCATCCTCTTTTTGAGTTTTGCTGAGAGGGGAGTGGATTTCTGTAAAAGCCCTTCATGAAGTCTTCCCAAGTCATGCACTAGTTTGCCTCTTATCTATCTGACCATTCTTACTCTGAGCATAACGTCATCTGTTCCAGAAGTGGTGCTGCAAAAGGAGATTTCAGATACATTTCATCATAGCATTGTGTTCTCTATGTACAGTTCTCACCAGCATGCCCTCTCCACAGTGGAATACCAGCAGAAGCCAAAAGCAGCTTTGTTTTTTGCAGGCATTCCTTTTAATTTTGTGCATTTGCCTTGTGACTCAGACTCCTGCATGTCTGGAGGATGTGTCAGCTTCTTATTCCAAACTAGTGTGTGTTTTTCTTTCTTGCTTTAGAATAGCATGTAGTAAACTCAGTGGGGTAGTATAAAGGGCGTTGAGGGAACTGCAGCATCCAGCTGATGTGTCAGTGGTATTAAAGGCTGCTCCCAAGGAGTAGAGCACACTGCCTATTTCACAGTGAGTGTTCAGATTTGGTCAGCATTCAGAAGCCACAGCCATTCAGAGGTGATAAACCAAAAATGTGGCTCGGCCATACCTCCTTGCTCTAGTATTTGAAATCAAATGCCTTCCAAGGGCAGGGCCCTTAGCCCAGTTCTCCCCTCTGACTTCCTTTGTCCTTCCTGAAATACAGTGATTGCCACTGTAGGTTCTTCCATCTGCAGCAGGTACTCACAGCAAAAACTGTTTCCTTCACACATGTATGTTGCAATTGAAGTAATATTCCTGCTTAACTACACAATCCCGTGCCCATTAGCACAGATTTTACAGGAAGTAAAGATTTCCTTCAGTATGTTTTCCTATCTGAGTGCAGATACTGATACATGATGAGCAGAGAGGAAAAGACACCTGACAAAATTCAGCTGCGCCTTCTCTTTCATGGGCTTGCAGTCTGCTTTGTAACTGAGGAAGGAGAGGAACAATAAGCAAGTGGAATTAGAATGTACAAAGAAGTTTAAATGCAGGCTTTTCTTCTCCTATTTCCTAGCAATTTTGTACTCTGTACAGTGGTCATCATCTTATACAGATTTCATCTGCTATTTTCCAGTGGTAGAGACTCAAGACCTAATGATGCCTGGTGTCACACCATTCAGCCTGTGGCCTTGATATGATTTGTCCAGATCATGTTGCTAAAGAAATCTTTACATCTCATGAGTACATAAGAAGAATCATTTCCTTCCTGAATGAAGATCATGGGTGTACTTTCTGTAAAAGCCAATACCATCCTACTCTTGTAGCAGTGTTATATTCGACATGATACATACAGAAAAAGCACTATAAAAAAGCCACAGTGGCTGAGCCATACAGTCCTTCTGAATCCAGACTCATGTGGATGTTCTGAAAGAGAAAATGAAATTGTCACATGGCTGCTGATTTCATAGTGACTGGATTGTTTCGAGGGATGTGTGCTTTGGGAGACAGTCTGCAGCTGGGAAATACCCAGCATGTGGCTGCTACAGCTCTGTTTGCTGATGTGATTAAGCTTTACTGCAAACCTGAGTGTTTCACCTCATTGCATCTATACCTGTAGGGTGTCTGCCTGTTGCAGCATCCAAGTAACTGCCAAACATTCCCAGTCGTTCAGAATTTGCATCAGCATTTGAACATCTAAACTGCTTGAGCTGTGCTTAACCTTTTGCTGTCAATGCAGTGGGGAAACAGAGTCCCAAGGGCAGCAAAGGAGAAAATTTCTCTTTGAGGGTGAATACAGTAGCCTTAAGTCATCTGCATTTGTGCCACAATGCGAAAGGACATAAATAAATGCTTAGGAAAAGAAGAAACTTGGACTTCTGCTTTTCACCAAGCTATTTTTATGCTTATCCATCCCCATCTTGTTCCTGTGTTTCCTCCTCCTGTGGCATCTTGTCAGCAACCGCAATGGTGTGTTGGTTGGGATGGGAGCTGTTTGTTGCTTATTTGTACAGTGCCAAGGATAAGAAAACCCAAATCCTTATGGTGTTTATAAGATTTTCTGTAATACAAATCTGTGATTTCATCTCATGCTTTGGTGTTTGACTCACTTTGACCCACTAACACATAGAAATGTTAGGTACTGGGTTGTGCAAGCACAATCTTGTGTGAGAAGGGAGATGCTGTACCATGGCTTTGAAGTGACCACTCAGAGGTTTGCACAACATGCCTCCAGCTGCATGGTCTAGTGTGAGGTGTACCTGCCCATGGCAACGGGGTGGAACTGGGTGAGCTTAAGATCCTTTCTCTACCCAACCCATTCTGTGATTCTATGAAATCTGGATCACCGACAACCACAAAGCATCGCTGTGGTGACTTCACCTGGTTAGTAGGGAACCTTTCTCACAGTTCTGCCTCTCCCTGGAGGTGTTCTAACGCACTGTGGGCTCTGCTGTCTCTCCCAGATACAAACTCACAGTGCAACCGGAGAGCGAGCAGCAAGCTCCATGATATTCCAAGAAACCACCTCTTCTGAGTTTTAGAGTCCCAGTGGTCCCTAGAATACTATGATCCCTGACCAGAGTGAGCTACTAAGAAATAACTTGATCTGATTTAGAAGGAGAAAAAAATGCGGTGAAGCACCAGTTCACAACGTCTCACAGACCGTGAAGAACATGTACTATTGTTCACTGTGTGCAAAATATTTGCAGGATGGTGTCCCTTGAAAATACATTTAGCCTTTGCTTCTCAGATTTATCCTATATTTATTTTATATGTATAATGTCCTGGTAGAATCCAGTGAGGCCCAGATCTTTCTCTTTCTCGACTCTCTTGCCATGGGATTTGGATTGTAATGGTGCTGCTTCAATCTTCCTGCCAAAGCTTTGCGTAATAGTTACAATAAGTTTTCCTCGTGATGTGCATCACTTTGTCTTTCTAGAGACCAAGTAGGGCTTTTTCTCTGGTATTTGTTGTTTCAAAACGTTTAATGGGGCAAGATATTGCTAAGAGGTGCCTGAGAGAATATTGGTCTAGCGTTTAGTTCTGTGCCTGTGATTTTTCACTTTGTGCCAGAAAGATCTGTGGTGCAATGCTGTAGCATGTTAACTTTACCTTCCCTAATTCCATGTGTAAGCTGTGTTTTCTGACAACATTTAATGTTTGTGCTCAGGGTTGCTTGCTGTCAGCTTTACACTGTAAGTGGCAGAAAGGAAAGTTAGTTGTACAAGTGTGTGTCACTTTTTCAATACAGAACTAGGTTCTTCATCTGCAGATTAGTATATTATTTATTCATATAACATTGTTTCTTTTTATGATATATTTTTTAAAGTTATCCAAGTAGTACCTCTAGGGCCTGGTATTTCAAAAGTCTGGGTATTCTCTGCCTTCACTCATTTCATAACAAAGAAGGTGAGGCTGCACCTCGAATCCTGTGTTCAGTTCTGGGCCCCTCACTGCAAGAGAGACATTGAGGTGCTGGAGCGGGGCCAGAGAAGGGCACCGGAGCTGGAGCAGGGCCTGGAGCACAAGTGTGATGGGGAAGGGCTGAGGGACCTGGGGGGTTTAGTGTGGAGAAGAGAAGGCTCAGGGGGGACCTGATCGCTCTCTGCAACTGCCTGACAGGAGGATGGAGTGAGGTGGGGTCGGTCTCTGCTCCCAAGGAACAAGGGATGGGACAAGGGGAACTGGCCTCAAGCTGCCCCAGGGCAGGTTTAGCTGGAGCTGAGGAACAATTCCTTGCCCAGAGGGTGCTCAGGCATTGGAACAGGCTGCCCAGGGCAGGGCTGGAGTCACCGTCCCTGCAAGTGTTCACAGCCCGTGTAGACGAGGCCTCAGTGCCATGGGTCAGCGGTGGCCTTGGCAGTGCTGGGAACGGTCGGACTGGATGAGCTTAAAGGTCTTTTCCAACCTGGTTGATCCTATGATTCTAAAGAACAACCTTAGCTGATCTGGTTAATTGTTCAAAGGATAGCAAGAGATGACACAAAGTTGTGATAGAGCATGTAGTAAGGATTAGCACAACAAGAAAAAGTCATGAGATGAGCTATTATTATCCCCCCAGTTTGTTGGTTCCTGATTTCCATGTTATATATATTTCTCTGCATTGTGTTTGAGGAAGTAGTCAGATGAAAGGTCACAACTGTTTCATGAAAATGGATGAATCATATACTGATTCACTGTGTGCAGGCAGTGTATGCTTATTGTATTTAGACTACCCATTCCTTTTTTGCCATCCATTCTACTCTGGGAACATAACTTACAGGACATGAATTGGGCTGCCATTTATTTAAATAGAAACGGTGTTGCAATAAGGCTTTATGGACTTGAAAGGGAAGTTACACAGTTCATTAAATCCCACACTCAACATGAATTTAGGCTGCATCCCCCAAATCTTGGAGATGTAACTTAGATGAGATGATCCTGCCCTTCTGCTCTTGAGACCCCCCTTGCAGCACTGTGTGCAGTGCTGGTGTCCTCAGCATAAGAAGGACATGGAGCTGTTGGGGCAAGTCCAGAGGAGGCCACGAGGATGAGCAGGGGCTGGAGCAGCTCCTTACGGAGACAGGCTGAGAACATTGGGGCTGTTCAGCCTGGAGAAGAGAAGCTGCGTGGAGACCTCAGAGCAGCTTCCAGTGTCTGAAGGGGGCTACAAGGATGCTGCAGAGGGACTCTGCATCAGGGACTGGAGCGACAGGACAAGGGGTGATGGGTTCAAACTGAACCAGGGGAAGTTCAGGGTAGATCTAAGGCAGAAGCTCTTCCCTGTGAGGGTGCTGAGGCGCTGGCACAGGGTGCCCAGAGAAGCTGTGGCTGCCCCATCCCTGGCAGTGTTCAAGGCCAGGTTGGACACAGGGTCTTGGAGCAACCTGCTCTAGTGTGAGGTGTCCCTGCCCGTGGCAGGGGTTGGAACTGGATGAGCTTAAGGTCCTTTCCAACCCAAACCAGTCTGGGATTCTGTGATTCTGTGAGCAGGTATTTGCTTTACAAAAGTAGAATGTGGGGAGCGTGCCCATTGCTTCGGTCACGAGATGGAGAACTTTTCTCCTTCACAGCCTTTTGTGTTTGAAAGTGTTGTAGCTTAAGGACATGTTGCCTTCCCAGATTCATGTTGAGATACATACAGTGAAGCTGGGGCTTGGGTCAGGGTGCCTGTGACAGCTGATGTGACCCAGAGCAGCAGTTTCCTGTCATTGGCACTGGAGATGGGAAAACTCCCACAGGTGGGGCTTGAGGAGAATAGAGAGGGAAAATCACATGTCACGGACAAAAAATTGGAGTAAAATAATCATCAAAGTTTGGAACCAGGGTGATGGAAGAGTCTGATTAGTTTTGTTTGTTTTTTCTTGAAGATTGTCCAGGGCAAGGCTGACACTTTTTAAAATGCCACATCTGCTTAGTCACATGGCTGAGGTGCCTAATGCTCTGTTACCTCCAAATCATACAGCGTGGCAGGGTTTAGGCAGCCTCACATGCTTCACCACAGTGTGGTACGTCACTTGACAGTGTGAGGAACATAATTTGGTAATTAGGGAATCTTGTCTTCCTTCTTCCCCCCCCCCACCGCAGACAGTTTCATGCTTGTGGGAAAGCATCGTGCTCACAGTTCTGGGAAGCAACACTTTCTAGCCCAGATACCATACGTAAGGTTACACTGCAGGTTTTCCTCACGCTGGCATGACAGCATCTCTGTTCTCATGTGGAAATACAACCGTTAGGGCTGGAAAAGCAGCTCAGGCCAGCTGAGGTGTGTAGCCTGTTGTTATTACACCTTCTTCCTAATACTATCAAAACTTTAAAATGAGAGAATTCCCTATAACTTCAACTGACAAGAGTCTAGGTTATCAATACTGATGCAAACATGAAGCTCTCTTTTGCTTGAGACAAGGAATGTGAGGTGCTGGCACAGGGTGCCCAGAGAAGCTGTGGCTGCCCCATCCCTGGCAGTGTTCAAGGCCAGGTTGGACACAGGGGCTTGGAGCAACCTGCTCTAGTGGAAGGTGTCCCTGCCTGTGGCAGGGGTTGGAGCTGGATGAGCTTTAAGGTCCCTTCCAACACAAACCAGTCTGGGATTCTATGATTCTTATAAATCATATAGTACAAAATTAAAACTGGATAATACAGCCACAGGCAGAGCTGTGGTCCAGGAAGGGGACTGCATATGCCTTAAGCAATTGCATGCCTGCTGTGTGGAGTGAAGTAGAAGGAAACAGTCCCTATTAGCAATACTGGTAAATCTACTGTAAACTACTTGGCAGCCCAATGCATACTTAGGATCCTGTCTAGGAAAGTACCACTGAGCTTCTGTATAGTACTCAGCAACTGAAAGCTAAGCAATTTCATTGATACATTTCTGGACTGAGGCCTCGGGTTGCTTCTAATGACAAATATAATTGCAGCTCCTCTGCTCTGACCTTTAGTTGGCTTAATGTAGGCATCCAAGCTTGAACGTTGTACATTGTACAAAGGGAGTTAGAGTTTTATTTTCTCTTACTACACCTACAAGTGGAATGCCAGTCTGATGTGCTCAGAAATGAAAATAAACACTGAGCAGAACAAGTGCAAGCACTGTTGGACACAAGTGTACAGTATAACTTGGGCACCATAACTTCATTCTTATAATGCCAGCTTGAAGAGGTTGGGCGTTTTTTTTAAGCAGAAATTTAAATAAATCTATTTTTCAGCCTTTCCTCTTCAAGTGACGCAGGATTGATGTATATGGAATTGAACAAATTCTGTGCGTTTTACAGTACGCATCTTTGGGATTACTCTACAACTTCTTTATTTACTTGCTTCATTCTAGCAACCGCTGTGTTTTCTACAGCTAAAATAGGTTTTAAAACCTGATTTGGAACATGAACTGACAAAACTGGGAAGAGGGAGCATGTCTCTGTAAAATGTTGGTAATGACTTACCTTCAAATAAGCAGGCTTTATGCGATATAGGATGATAAAAGTGATTTTATCCCCTCTTCATACACATGGAGCTTCTCTCTGATACAATATTGAAGGGGAAACCTCAAGACTGATGCTTCCCATTAGAGGTTTTTTACAATTATTTGTGTAAATTCTCCTCTACGAAGAATTGAAGCTGTTTGTTTCATATGTAATTATATCTAAGGGGAAGATGCAGCTGGGTTGAAGATAGCATTTCTGTGTGTGCATGAATATCCGTTGTTAATAGTGAGGTGATTTCTGAAATCAGTCTTGGGTGACATGCTCTAGTGTGAGGTGTCCCTGCCCATGGCAGGGGGTTGGAACTGGATGAGCTTAAGGTCCTTTCCAACCCAAACCATTCTATGATTCTATGTAATTTTATTTACTGAGCATGCCAGCAATTCGGGGGGGGCGGCGGGGGGAAGTGCAGGATTCTTGGATATTTGAGCAATTTGGATTAAGGGGCAATACTGGTGCTAACAGTAGTCTGGAGATGGGGGGAAGCACATATGCAGAAGAGAAAGAGCCGAGTTTGGAAACTAAAACAGAAAAATCACAGAGTGAATAGGAAGCATATCATGGGCAAGGGTAAAGAAAAGCTGAGCAAGAGCTTCTGGGACAGCCTCCTGCTTTACCTGCTGAGGGCACATTTAGCTGTCTCATTTGTTTGATTCCTGTACAGCTGGAAAAGATCTGATGGGGTGGCAAGTCCAGTGAGCAAGGTGGAAGTGGTAACAGGCATGAGAGGATGGGGAATGCCTTGGAATGATAAATGAATGCTAGTTATTAAAACCAAGAGTTTAATTTTTATCTGTGAACTTGATAATAATGAAACTAATTACTATTTTAGAGTTAAATTCTGTATCAGTATCTTCTAACTGGAAGGACCGCCTGAGTCTTGTCTAGGTGCTCAGGGCAAAATGTCAAGAGCTGCATAGTTCAGCTGGTGCCAAAGTTAAATGGGCTTCAGCAACCATTAATGGCCAGGTTCCTCTGAGGCTGTGGTTTCACAAACCCTTCTTTCTCACAGTACTGCCATCCACTTGCTGTTTGTTCTTGCTTGCTGCCTTCCCTTACCTGCATAGTCACTTAACACCAGTGTAACAGCTTGTGTGACCAGATTGCACAGTGAATTAGATTGGGAAACTCATTCAGTTTTAAAGGGGACTAGGAGAGGGTTATTTTCCTCAGTGCAGTTCAATGTGTGCTGCCTGTACCAGCAGCTGCTCTGGCATAAATAAGGTTGTGGTATTAGGTGGGAATAAGCTGGAAGGAACAAGGTGTTAAAGCCAGCACTGTTGCTGAAAGAGGTATTTGTGAAAATACCCCTTGTTTTGCTGCTGAACAGCAGGAAGAGGGTGTAACTAAATCTTCTGGCAACTGCTGGGTTCTATGTGGTCATTTTGCTCTGAACAGAGACCTAGCTCCGAGCGCCTGCAGACCCTCATTCAGATCCCTCTTTACACTGAACAGAAATCTCATTGCTTCTAACCCCTGGAAGAGCAGGCTGTGCTAGACTGGAATGGGTGTAAATTTATTCACTGATAAAAAAACCCCAACCAACCTGAACTTTTCTGTATGATACAGTTGGTCTTTGCTGCAGTCATCTTATTGTCCTTTTCTCCACCTTGCCCTGGGCACTGCTGCCACAGGAGATGCTGCAAACAGCCCATCTTGCTGCACAGATTTATGTCCCTTCCAGGTATTCACCTCAAATGTGCCACTCCTTGTGCTGTAAATCAGCCCTTCTGGATTGCAGTGGCAGCACAGAGCCTGTTCACTCCTGTCCTGTGTATCCCACAGCTTTCCCATAACTGTAGATTCTGGTACAGAAGTTCCTTGCCTTCCTTTTTCCAGATGTAACGTAGTAAGATTTTCCTCTTTTTCAAGTGCTTTTTACTTACATCAGGGACTGGAGCGACAGGACAAGGGGTGATGGGTTCAAACTGAACCAGGGGAAGTTCAGGTTAGATCTAAGGCAGAAACTCTTCCCTGTGAGGGTGCTGAGGCGCTGGCACAGGGTGCCCAGAGAAGCTGTGGCTGCCCCATCCCTGGCAGTGTTCAAGGCCAGGTTGGACACAGGGGTGTGGAGCAACCTGTTCTAATGGAAGGTGTCCCTGCCCGTGGCAGGGGTTGGAACTGGATGAGCTTTAAGGTCCCTTCAACCCAAACCATTGTATAATTCTATGATTCTTCCTGTGCTGTTATTGCCAAAGTACACGGGTGCTGTCCTTGTGCAGTGTAGATACAGATACCTGCTAAACTCCTTTGATACTGTTAAGCTCACTTCATCTGGGCCCTAAGGAAAGACGCTAATCTCAGAGCTGGAAATCAAGAAGAGCCTGCACATTGGAATCAGTGATTCAGAAATCTAAATGGGATCAGAGTTGTGTCATATGGCACAATGAGAAGATTATGGGATTAAACAATAAAGAATGCCCCATCCCTGGCAGTGTTCAAGGCCAGGCTGGACAGAGCCTTGGGTGACACGGTCTAGGGTGAGGTGTCCCTGCCCATGGCAGGGGTTGGAACTGGATGATCTCAAGGTCCTTTCCAACCCAAACTATTCTATGATTCTATATCATATTCCTTCATGATTTCTTTATTAATTTTATTATAAAACCTCATTGATCCCTTCAGTTCTGTGCAGTCTCTTAACAGGTCAACTGCTTGAAGCCTTTCTCCAGTTCTTCCTCAGTTCTCAGTTAGACAACTTTCCCATCAAAGTTGATGCCATTTTGCCCGAGTAAGAGGACCAGTGAAAAGGAGAAAGCATTTTAAGATCTGTGTCACACAACAGTGTTAAGAGTCTTTAAGACTTCTCCTTACCCCCCAGCCCAGAGAAGCAAAGACACCCCATCAGCTCTGCCTGGCACTTGCAAGCACGCTCACTCCCAAGATTATCGTTATTGTGGCTGTATGTTGATGCTCCTATTGATGTCCCAGTAAATCGGTTATGTGCTGGGGTTTGTCTCCTCCTCACTTCACTGCACAAAGTCCTCTATGTTCTACGTTCTCAACTGGCTTGAAGCCAGGAGGTCTCCCCTGCCAGATGCAGTATTCCAGGAGGTTACATTACACTGTCCTCTAGTGGTAAAGTCTTCTAGTTGCAGTCTTACCTCAAAGCCAGGGGCTTCCAGGCACTTCCTTCCCTGTGTTAGTACGTTATTTTTGTAATCCTGTTCTTGAAGAACCATCTCGCTTTGGAAAGGTTTGGTTGGCTGCCCCAAGCGATCTTCAGTCTTGTTTCTTGATCTCAAGTGGAGGAATATTTGTTGGAAAAGTACAAAATATCAAGTCAAGGGCTTTGAGTTATCACTCCATTTCAACTGTGAAGGCGCGGTGAAACTTTGGATGTCATTTTCCCCTACCGTTTTCTGTATGGAGAGTAGGGTGACAATAGCTACTTCATCATGGTGTTTGAGGGCTGTTGATGGAAACAAGGTCCTTGGTACAAAGAATACATGGTGTAAAAAAACCAGTAATACATTGCCTGTTACAGTAGGACACAAGCTCTTTGGGAGAATCCAGTCTCAGAAGTGGTATTTTTTATACGCTTGCATAAAATCAGGGTGAACTCGTGCTCATCATTTTTAAGTTCAGTGTTTTTCAGTGAATTCGTACCTAGTATCACAGACTGCAGAGCAGATGGAGGCCAAGGAAAGAAACCAAAAACCCAAAACAAAAAGCCACACAGATTTCAAATGTTTACTTTGCTTTTCATATGGGTGTATTAGAATATGTTTTGTTAATATGTTCAGACCTAAATGTATTGGAAGGCTGCTGTAAGAACCCCCTGAGCCTTCTCTCCCTGATGATAATTAATGACTCTTATAATAGAATAAAACTCATGTATTTTTCTTCACTCTTCCAAAGGAATAAAGAAAGAAGGAAGGAAGGAAGGAAAGAAAGAAGGAAGTTCTTAAGAAACTGAGTATCACCTCCAGCCAGTGCCACCTTTTTCCCCCCAGTGGAGCTGTAATCTGACTTTCTTTAGATCTCCAGGGTACAGCAACTAGGTAAGACTTAATGATTTCATGAGTCCTGGTGAAAAGGTTTTCTCTGGTTTTGTGTCTGGTTTTGGAGGCCACTGTTCAGGACTCAGCAGATGGACAAACCCTCATCTTAGGTAATTTGAGTGAGGCAACTGGACAGTTAATTTAACACTGATCAAAGCTAATTTGAGGGGTGACAGATCTAGGCTAGCCAGGCTGTAGCTCAGTGTGTTATGAAGTATTGCTCTACAGGCATCAGTGAAGGATCTGCTGTGGAGGAAATAGCAGTAATGGAAGTTCTGTGGTTTGTCAGATAAACCACATTCTTCTGTGCCCTGTACTATATCACTGTTTGCTTGGGTGGCATGCTTTGTATGTAATAGGTTTTTGACATACAGGCTTTTAAGACACTGAAGTGTTGTTTGGACTTTAATACATGTTTGGTTCACCACCTGTATGCTCCACCACCACACGAGGCCCTGGAGCTCACTAACAACATTGGTTCAACTCACCATCCTTCCCCAGACTGCTCAAGGAGTGAGGCTTGCTGCCAACTGACTTGCTGCTGCTCATATGGAGCTTGAGATGGAGATGAACATCACAGATCAGTGCTGAGGACCTCCACCTGCATAAATGAATCATGGATCAGGTTTGATCACTTACGAACACAGGACACAATATCAAAACCAAATA
>NW_009941002.1:0-18160 GCF_000696875.1 Nestor notabilis | reverse complement strand
AGCAGGAAGAATATAAGCCCCTTAACCTCAGGGGCTGCTGATTAGGGGTGTGCTACATGGCTACCCAGATAGATCACATGAACAACTGCCTTACAGAAAGGCCAAGATACATCCTCTTTTAGAAGAGATTTCAAAATGAAAACTAGCTCTACCACACGTCTGATAATTCTTTACTTTCTCTTTTTCTGGGGGGAAGAAGGGTGAGTTTTTTGTAGCAGCACAGTTAAAAAAACCTTGCAAGGAAGTGCACAGTAGAGTGAAATATTTTAGCAGAGGGCACAGGACAAGACTTGAGCCACCTTCTGCTGGGGTTATTTTTGTCTATCGGGGGGGGGTGTGTGTGTTTGGTTTGTTTGGGTTTTGGTTTGTTGTTTGGGATTTTTTTCAGGGAGGGGTTTGTATGATGCGTTTTCCATACAGGTATGCGGGAAGAAAGGAACCAAATTTCTTATCCCAGGTATGTCAGTTTGTTAAGTAGCATATCCTGCTAATTTTGGGACATCACATCATATTATCTGGTTTTACTCTATTGGTTGCATACAGTTTTCTCTTTAGAAGCTGAGGAATTTGCTCATAGCCCTTAACCAGCACCTCATCCTGCACTGTGGTAAGTGAAGTCAGCAATTGCCTGCCTTCAATTCTTCACTAAATATGGAAGGATTAACCCATTCCTTACTATCTTACCAGTTTTTGCTATCAATCAGGGTCAATCCCTTTAACAACATGAATGATTTAACATGTAGCATTGACAAAGTTGATTTTTGCAAATAAATTACTTCTAAATTCATATTGCTAATACTTTGTCCAACAGTTTATCCCTGTGTTTCCCTTCTATTTATTCATCCTGTCTTCAGATTTTTGAGTTTATAAGCCCTTTTGTGCTGATTTATGCTTCCAAATAAGCTGTCTTTTTTAAATACAAGAAGTAGTTCAGATGTGACAGTAAAGATATGGATATTTTTTTTAATAACAAGTACTGCAGATACTACTAATTTATATTAGTAAAATTATGTTGTGAGTTAAGCCCAGCTGGTAACTCAGAACCACGCAGCCACTCGCTCACTTTCCTCCTTCTTCCTCCCCCCGCTCCCGGAGGGCTGGGGAGGAGATCTGGAGGAATGTAACCCCCACGGGTTGGGATAACAGCACTCCAGTAACTAAGGTATAACACAAACCACTGCTGCTACCAATAATAATGATAAGAGGAATAACAGGGGAGAGGACACAACCGCTCACCACCCGCCGACCGATACCCAGCCCGACCCGAGCAGCGATCTGGGCCTTCTGGGTGACTCCCCCCAGTTTATATACTGGGCATGACGTGCTGTGGTGTGGAATAGCCCTTTGGCCAGTTTGGGTCAGGTGTCCTGTCTCTGCTTCCTCCCGGCTTCCCCTCCTCCCTGGCAGAGCATGAGACTGAGAAAGTCCTTGGTCAGAGTGAACATCACTGAGCAACAACTAAAACATCGGTGTTACCAGCGCTGTTCCCAGGCTGAAAGTCAAAAACACAGCCCTGCACCAGCTGCTAAGAAGGAGAAAAATGACTGCTATAGCTGAACCCAGGACAATTTAATAATCTATGTCTCCCTGCTCTTAGATGAAGATCAAATCATGTAATACCAGGATTTACCACTGATTCCCTGAAATTGTTTATCAGTAATGACTGGGAAGTCTGTTTACTATGCAGATAAAAATAAGTAGTACAAATAGAGTAGAGGTTAGAGAAAATATTTGAATAGAAGATAGTAGATGTGAAAAGTACATGTGTGAATGGCAAACCCAGAATGAGATTCTGGGTTGACACAAACCATTACAGCTCCATGGAAGTTAACAGACCTATACAAATTCACATGAGTTGAGAATCACAGTAATGAAGTTTAAACTAAAACAGGGGAAGTTCAGGTTAGAGCTAAGGCAGAAGCTCTTCCCTGTGAGGGTGCTGAGGCGCTGGCACAGGGTGCCCAGAGAAGCTGTGGCTGCCCCATCCCTGGCAGTGTTCAAGGCCAGGTTGGACACAGGGTCTTGGAGCAACCTGCTCTAGTGTGAGGTGTCCTTGCCTGTGGCAGGGGTTTGGCACTGGATGATCTTGAGGTCCTTTCCAACCCAAACCAGTCTGGGATTCTACGATTCTAAGAGGAAAAGGGAGAACTCTGGATGGGACTTGGAGTACGCAGTGAGGAAGTCTGTAGGTTGCAGGGGAAATAACACAGCAGAGATGACAGTGGTGCTTCAGCCACTGGAATAATTTTATCTCTGGTTCTGTGTGTGTGGTAGTTGGCTCATAAATGGTTTCTTCCACACGCAAGAACAGGAAGTAGGTAAGAACCGAGTTGAGTTTGTCTTGGTAGGTCAAACAGTGCACTTAAATGGTCCGGCCGCTGGATGTCTCTCTTGTGCTTACATGAACGGGGACTGGCCTTCCCGAGCGAAAACGCGACCTCTCAGAAAGACAAACGGGTCAGTTTGGAAAGCCAGCTCTCCAGATGACTGAAGTGATGTGACACCACGCCAGCTCTCAACGTGATAGACTCTAAGGACGAGACATAAACAAGCTTAACAGTTGAGAAATGCGGTTTTCCTCCATTGCAAGAGCACTTTTTCCCAGCCCCATTCTTCTCAGTTGAGCTCTGCACAACTGTATTAACCTGCTGCCAGTAACTGCATGCTATTTGGGAAAATAAGTTCAAATCAGTAGTGCTTTTCTCAATAGATACAATATGTAAGTAAAAACTATGTCAGTGGAAATGCACCAGGATTTCTGGCTAAGGTTAGTTGAAGTCGGTAGTAACTTCAGTTAGCCAAGAATTCTCCTTTCCTGGAAGAGTCTGCACCTTCTATTTATTTCTCTATTCTCAAACAGAATTGAGAGACACATTCAGAACTTCCCATGAAATCCTGTTCTGGAAAAGTAAACATTGGGACAGACTTTTGGCTACTTGTGTGAGTCGGGGGGATAGGACGAGGTCTTAGTTTTGCTCAGCTGCATTGCTTAAGCAGTGGCAATCTTCCTGCATGCACATTATCAGCTCTTGTTTGGTTGAGGTGTCAAAAATAAATGAATGGAGGAAAATGCTTAAAAAATCCTTTTGAGACTAAGACTTCAACATCTCTGACTTGTGTAGAATCAAAGAGTTTCATACTGCTTTGTAGCAGATAGCTTTCAGTGATGTGAAGTTTAGGGAAGAACAGAGTGAAGCCTCAGGCTGTGATTTCAGAAGGACCTGTGAAGGTGAGTGCTGAGAATTTAGGGCTTCAGTGATTTAACTAGGATAATACAGGAATTTGGGGCTAGGGAGGGATGTTATAGAGATCTTTAAGTTTCAGTGTAATGTGATGACTGGTTAATTTTTTCCATTCTTCAATTCTCCACACTATTTTCGGAACAAGTTTCGTCTGTATATTGTGAGCTAGCATGATTCCTTATACACATACTGTTTGTTTAATTCTTTCAGTTAAAACCCAACTTATAGTACAAATTCTGAATGTTAGAAGTCTATTCTTTATTCTGATGTCTTTCACAACTGGGCTGGATTTATCTTCTGCATCTCTCAGGATCTGTGAAAGAAGTCATGTAACTTTCTTCTTCAATGCTTGGCCAGTATTTGAGCTCCTCTAGTTTATTTCTGTCCCAAATGTTGCTATGAAGTGATAGATGTTTGTGTACATTCTTTGTAATCAAAGTGGGATTAAGCTGAGGTCCTGTTTCCCTGAATGTAGCAGGAAAAAAGACAATAGGAAACAGCTCCTTTGGCAGTAACCCAAGTCTCTCTCTTCAATCAGCGCTGCGCTCAGAAAATTCTCACTCCCTCTTTTTTTCCTCATTGTGGGAATTCAGGATCATTCTACAAAGTGTTTCAATGTTTGGGTGTTTTTTTTGCCTGCACATGGCTTGCTTACACCATTTTGCTAAAACCATAAACACACCTTCCTGTTCGCATCCACATGGCTCCGATTGTTTTTATTTGCCTGTCTTGTGGCTGCTGCCTGGGGAGTGATCCCTGTTTGTCTGCATGCTCTGTTTGCCCACAGTTAGATTTTACAAGTGTTTTCCTCTCTAGAACCAAAAACTGGTTTCATTCCACTCTGTTTCCTGATGGTTTTCTCTGCAGCCAGCAAGGAAAAAAGGCAGGAAAAGTGTGCCTCCTGTGTCTTTGCAATGGGTGGATTTATGAACCAAGCTATTACCATATGCTGAAATGTGCTGTTATCAATCCTGTGGAGCTTCGCTTCTTTTTAAAGGACCTTAAAGGCATTTGGTCATCCAAGAAGTTTTGCTGTCTCTTACATCATACTGTGAAATTTAAACACCAGAAATGTTTAACTATCTAAACCTTAAACAGGGGATGTGCTTATTGCAATGTTCTCAAGCTGAGAGCAGACAAACCTGCATTTTGCTATACTGAGTATTTTAAGGCCTATACTCCTTCTGGATTTTAGCTTTTCCAGGTTAGTGTTGGGGAAGATCTTTGCCTAATCCTTCTTATGTATAAAAACAACAATCAGAAGTGGTTATTCAGTGCGAGAGCCAGATTGTGTGGTTGTTATCTCAGACTGGCAGTGAAACCCCTAGAGAGTTATTTCATTTTCTAAACCAGCATGTAATTAGAAAATGAGTTTTACTTTGATTTTTGGGGGGATGTTTGGTGAGGTTTTCCCCTGGCAAAATCAAGAATAAGCATCATCACAATCATAGAATAGTTTGGGTTGGAAAGGACGTTAAGATCATCCAGTTCCAACCCCCCTGCCATGAGCAGGGACACCTCACACTAGAGCAGGTTGCTCCAAGCCCCTGTGTCCAACCTGGCCTTGAACACTGCCAGGGATGGGGCAGCCACAGCTTCTCTGGGCACCCTGTGCCAGCGCCTCAGCACCCTCACAGGGAAGAGCTTCTGCCTTAGATCTAACCTGAACTTCCCCTGCTTCAGTTTGAACCCATCACCCCTTGTCCTGTCACTCCAGTCCCTGATGCAGAGTCCCTCTGCAGCATCCTTGTAGCCCCCTTCAGACACTGGCAGCTGCTCTGAGATCTCCACACAGCTTCTCTTCTCCAGGCTGAACAGCCCCAATGTTCTCTGCCTATGGTTTCTTTCTGTAGCTTTCATCTAGATTTAGTGGTTCTTTCCGAGTTTTCATCATTAATTCCCCTATACGGTATCTTGCAACAATATTTGTCCTAGTGTTGCCAGAACTCCGTGTGGTGTGGATCTATTAAAACCCTGCAAAAGGAGGCATGAAGGGGAAGGCATACCAGCGTACACAGATGAGTGCAGTACAGAGCTCTTCAAGCTCCAGTGTATTTTTAGTCAAAAGCAAATGTCTGTCTAATTCAAGATTTAGAAAACTGGATGGAAGAAAAGTGGATCTGTAATTCTGTTCATGATTGGAGAGGTCCTTTTTTGGTGCTGAAGCTAAATAATGTGAAACATGTAGGTTTCTGAGCACCCATAGAAAACATCAAAGCTCAATGTAGGAGGTTCTTGTGGTCCAGGAAAAGGAGGGGGGATTGGATTCTAAAATAGTGAAAATCAGCATCACCCAGTTGGAGCTCTTGGTTTCTGTTGATGTAAACTAGTTGGAAATTGGGTTAGGACTGCATGTTGCACAGAAACAAAGCAAACCAAAGAAGCTGTGTTGAAAGCATCCATCTAGGAAAACATCGGGGGAAGGAAACTACAGTGAAAACAGCACCCTTTCTAAATTAAATTTACTATGAAATCTAATAAAGTTTCCTAGTGAGGAGTTGCTGGAAAATGTGAAGCAAATGTGCAGCAGAAGCGCTGCAATGTGAAGCAAACTTTGATTGCTCTTTTAGCTGCCTTGACATTATATTTACAAGAACTACATTTCTTTTATTTTGTTTTCCATTACTTCTCAAGAAGCTTTCTAGAGAAAAATGCCTGTGCTTTATAACCACCTTGAGCATTTGCTGTGGTTGTTTCCAGAGGAACAGCTAACTAGTTTCATAAATATCCAAGTTAATAGGCTCCTAAAAACAAGGAAAATTGCCTGTAGGTGATTTCTACTTACACAGAAATAGCTACTCTTGAACTGAAACTTTCTCTAAACTTTCCCTCTAAGCCTGTTACCTATTACCCCATACTTTGCTATCCTGATCCTACTTCCTTTTGCTGTTTTGAATCAACAGTGGGTAGAGCAATACTTCCATGAAATGGACCTGAGGGTAAAACATGATCTAATAAATTACAGCAAATAAGCAATATTAAGCATAGCTTGGGACTGTAAGATCAGAAACAGGCTAATGGGGACACACTCTTTTTGCAAATGCAACAGTTGTGCCACATCATCATAAAGCCCCTTATGCTGGATTTGAAGAAAAGATCAAATCTTTCCAAAAGTGGCTTCCAGAAGAGAGTCTGAGAAAACTGATCTGTTTTTTCTTGCATTGAGTTGCGATTTGATATGCAGCAGGAGTTGCTTCTCCTTTATTTTTGCTGCATTTTTTCCCTGATTTAAATTGGAATGGTGTTAAGGCACCTAACAATCTTGATAAGCAGCTTTTACTAGACATAGAAAATCATTCTTTTCTGCATAAACTTGGTAATGTGTATAATAAGCCTCATCATGGTCTTAGAGAAAACAAGTTCTTTCCTCCCCTTAGAGGTGCAGGAAAACCCAGCTGCTGGGAAATGAACTTACATTGTGCTTTACTCTTCTTCCATTTAATACTGATGTTGTACTTGGGGAGGGGAGGGTTATCCTTCTAGGCAGCTCATGGAATCATGCTTAGGAAAGGCCACACGAAGCATGGAAAGACGTGCTAGAAAATTGGGTCATCCTGTTAGGATTTTGGAACAGGCTTGAAGTGCTGGTGGACTTTCTGCTGCTAAAGCCTTAAACCAGTCTGAATGCAGTAGTGTTGATTTTGCACAAGGAAGCAGGCGACTGAGACAAGGCTGAGCAGTTCTGCTTTGTCTGGTGAAAGCTGCTGATACTCTCCCCATCACAACTGAGCTGGTTCCCCCTAGGAAGTGCAAGTGAACTGTGATTTAGGTTGGTGTATCTGCATCCTCATTTGGGGTGCCCATTAGACAGAAACTAAGAAGCCCTTGCCCTATCCTTCTTTACTGTTCCTGGGTTTGGCGATTTCATTTGATGTGTAGGCAGCTGTTCATCATCGTAGATACTTGTATTTCACATTCCTCAAGTGTCCTAAATTCTTTGTCAGTGGGGAAGAAATATCTATAAAGTTGTTTATCCACTGGCAAGTTTTGTAAGTCTGTTATCTAAAGTTTTATGCAAGAGCTTTTATCAAAATCTTGGTTTTTGAAAGGTAATTCTGGAAGTACTTTGTTACTGGTAACATCCCTGAGAGACTGGTTCTCTCCAGAAAAATGTATGCCTCCTCAGGAAAGATGATGAGATGTCATAGTCTTGGCTTTAGAGTGAGCTCTTAATTCCCTCAACTGCTGTTTCCTAACAAATCCGTCCCTGATGCTCCTGATTGCAAGGAAAAACATCTTTTCTCCTTTAGGCAATAAGTAATCCTCTCCCCCTTTCCCTTCTGCTCATCTGCAGCTGAACAAAAACCATCATAAAAACGGAGGGTGGAATAGAATTCAACATTTCTTCTAATCACCAAGTACAATATAAAATAAATCTTAATCCCCAAGAGTCCTCTCTTTAAAATGTGTGTATCTTCTTTCCCCACTACTCTAGTCTGAAATAATGAGGCAGGAACCAGCCCTGCTATTAGGCTGGCTCTGGTCTTCACCTATTCTGCTGTGGCTGTCAGCATCGATTACCTTTCTCTTGCTTAATTTTGGGGGTCCTTCTCTACTCTTACTCTCCTTCTCCCACTGATCACTTCCTCTTCCTTGTGTCACTCTCTCCTTTTCTTGCTTCTCTGACAGCTTTTCAGTTTGCTCCAGGTCTGGACCTAGAGTATATTCTGTTCTGTCTCATTGGGGAAGCTGAAACTTTGCATCCCTTGGGTTTCTCTGGCTGTTGTGTAATTGAATTGTCGAGAAGGTTAATCAGCATTTGGTTATTCTGACATTCTTCATGGCAAAATATCTACAGTCAAATCATAATGTAATTACAGAATTTGCTTTTAGCATGAATATATTTCCTCTCAGTGACACTAAAATTATTTACTATTCCCAATGCTTATGTATTATTTTGACAGAGATGCAGTGAGCTATGAATAATTTTAAGGTGGCACAATTTAGCCCATACAGCTTAAAAACAAGGATTTCCCCCCTTCCCTTTTCCCCCATCACATTTGATTATCAGTGGACACATGTGAATTGTCAGCTTTCCCAAAGCCTTGGTGTGCAGCCTGGAATGATCAGATTAATTTAATTGCTTAACCACATTGTTGCTAACTAGTACTGAACACTCTCTTGTTCTTGCTTTATCTTTTCCCTGCCAGTTCTTCTGGGATTTCTTCTTATTATTCTTCATCCTGTTAGTTTAAACATAAGAATTCCAGGTCAAAATAGCCTGTAATGTGAAATGTAGGCTCCCAGGAGCTGTGTGGGCTAGGAGTAAACTTGTGACTCTGTCTGGAGGCAGGATGCTAAGATGGCTCAGCTGGCAGGTTAATGATGATTGTCATGAATATTAAACGATAGAAGCAAAACAAAACTCCCAGAGAGACTTTCAGGCACAAATCTTACATAGCAGCACAATCAGCTCGACAGCTGCCTCTCAGTAGATTGTCTTGAAAGGAAACAGCACTGAGGCATTTTAGGATGAATTTTATATCCCTTAAAGCCAATTTGCGATGCTCCGTTTGAAAGCTAGAGGTCTTAATGATTTATAGCTTGAAGCACAAATCTGTTTTCTGCAGTAGATAAACAACAGGTAAATCATGTCTGTGCTCTCTTCCCTTGTATTAAGTGTTTCAGAATATTTTTGAGCTTTGTGCTTGCTAAAAATGAGTACAAGGGGCAAGCCTTATGGTTGGAGTTCAAACCAGCTCTCTGGTGTGTCCCACTTCTTCCTCTGAAGTTCTTCTGTTCCCTTCTTTGGGGTGTTTTTTCTCCCTCTCTAAAAAGATGCCATTGCAGGGGTCTTTTTATTAATAATAGTAATTATTAGAATAATAAACTACAGTGAGGTGTGTTTCTTTCTTGTGATTTGTCCCAGACAGGATCAGAACTTGCTATTCACAGAGGTCCTCCTCAGCTCCAGTGGTGTAAAGCCAGTTCCTGCTACATGGAAAAAAAGCTCCATTACATGCAAAAAATGAAATCCAAGCAGCTTGAATGTTGTTGTGACACCAACACAGCTCTGGGATGATCCCATTAAGAGCACTGCAGTCATGCTCCGTTTCTAAAAGGATGTCTTAAAGGTGAGACATTCTCTATGGCCCAGAGATAATCTTTGTTACACTTCGTAAGTCAGGGTCAGATTCTTGCACGTAACTTCCTGGACTTTCATGGTTATGTAAATTTATACCAACCTAATATGTGGTTCAGTGATTTTCAGACACCAAAAGGAACGAGCTGAAATAACAGAGTAGGTTTTGTCAGATAACTGCATGTAGGCATGATCCATTTTGTGGTGTTATTCTGAGTATAAAAAGATCAAGTAAATCTAAACTATTTTTAGGTGCGATGAGTCAGTCTAAATGAGTTGATGGAAAAAGATACAAATGAAAGGACAGTCCAGTTAGAGGAAGTTATGGAGAGTAATGCTTTTATATAAACATTCTGCAGAATTCACTTGGCTTTCCAAACCTTGCCTGTAAATCAAGAAGTGCTTTCCAGTGGCTTGTGGAGACCTCTCTAGTCATATGGTGCTGTCTTTGTTTTCAGTTCAATTGCATTAAAAACAGGAGATGTATAAAAGTAGAATTTTTCAAGTGCTCATGTAAGTAATTGATGCCGTTATTCTCGTGACTATGAGCAGTGTGTGCAAGCAGAAAGAGAAGTGGCCAGCACGATCCCAGCTGTGAAGAAACCACATTCAGTGACAGGGTTTTTTAGCAAGTATCAGGACAAGCCCTGATTTATTTGTTGTTGTTAAATCAAACAGCCTAGTGGAATGGGACTGATTTTTTATTTAAGGGTAACATGAACCCGATCCATGTAAAAGTCTTAGGCTAGCTTCTACTTGTGTTTTCACAGCACCATGAGGAATTCACACACAGCCTCTGACAGGGCTTGCTGTAAGGTGAGCTACAGTATTGTGCAAGAAGTTTGTAACTATTTCCCCATGTATCAAAGTTTCCCATAAATACATGTTACTTTGCAAAGCAGATGCTGCTAACATAATCATTCAGAGATAATCTTGCTTGAGATTTTTGGGTTTTTTCAAGCTGAAAAGTTTCTTTAGCTACTGAGGGAAATTCACGTTGATACATCTTTGTCTGCAAAGGCTACAAACAGTTGTTTTGGGATTAGAGGCTCATTTCTTCTTTGAAATATCTAGTCTATTTTATCATAAGCTAGCTAAGCCTAGTAGCTGAATTTTGAATGAATCATTGAAACTCTTGACAACGTTGTGGAACACCTTTTATACAATATCTTTAAGTGACTGAGCCAGAAATGCTGTTGGGGATCATCATGGTTTCTACCAGTGGACATACAGGCAAATTCCAAGTGATTACAGACATGAATGAACATGGGCAAAATACACTCACTTCAGCTGAAAGATGGAGCATCACAAAGTGATACCCCTTTGGAGTGAGAAAATTGAAGCCAGAGCTTCAGAAAGTAGCATTCTTGATATTACAGCCATCTTAGGGTCCCACCAGCCCACAAGTCCGACCAACATTACCTCTTCAAACAGCTGGATATCCCAACAGGGACAAAAGACAAAGGGAATTTAAGGGAAGCATCAGCTCATTTAACAGCCAGGAAACCTAGCATTAAGGATTGTAACACTGTAGTGAAACTGGGAATTGGACCTTCATCTCTTTCCTTGGTCACCTCTTCAGCAGCAAAACTCCAGCCATCTTTCTTAAACTAGTATGAGCATCATTTAAAGACAAACTGAGAACAACTGGTAAGTAATGTACTGAATAGCAGTGATTTTCTGTGAATCCAGGCACCTGCAAGGTATCAAAGCCAAAGGCATCAGTGTTTTTGGAAAATGAGACTGAGGATGTCAAGCAAGAAGCCAGCAGTCACAAACTGTTTAATCCCTGCTGATTTTCCCAGAACTGTATCCAAGGAGGATGTTACACTTTTCCGTTCTCAAGCTCAACCTTATCTCCAAGTGCACCAGCAAGTTTCACCTCTTCTGAAACTGTACTCTTCAGTGAGCTATTTATAATCTCCTGCTGCTTCTCACAAGTAGAATTTCGCTCACTTTCCTTCTCTGCCTCAGATTGTTATATTGCACTGATATACTGCTGCTTCACATCTAAACCTTTCAGCAGCCTGTTTTCTTCCAGCTCCAAGATGTGATAAAGTCAAAGGAGACCATTCTGAGGAATGGGAAGGAAGTATTTATCCTTGGCAGCAGCAATTTAGGGACATATGTAATATTTAATGTGTAGAATCATAGAGGCTCAATACATACTTGAACATCCCTACTGAGCATGTGTTCTTAAAATCCTTTCCTTGTAGCAATAGGACGAGGGGTGATGAGTTCAAACTGAACCAGGGGAAGTTCAGGTTAGTTCCAAGGCAGAAGCTCTTCCCTGGGAGGGTGCTGAGGTGCTGGCACAGGGTGCCCAGAGAAGCTGTGGCTGCCCCATCCCTGGCAGTGTTCAAGGGCAGGTTGGACACAGGGGCTTGGAGCAACCTGCTCTAGTGGAAGGTGTCCCTGCCCGTGGCAGGGGGTTGGAACTCGATGAGCTTTAAGGTCCTTTCCAACCAAAACCAGTCTGGGATTCTGTGATTCACTAAAACGGAGAGGTTGGTCTTTTGCACACTAATACTGGCAACTTTTGAGCTATCCAGAGAAGTCATCATCATTTCATTTTTGCCTCCCATTTTTGTGCAGGGTGTCACTTCTGACCTGTTCAGTTTAAGAAATACATGGAATAGAACATGTTTTAGAAAGACTGTAAGACTCTTAATGTTTGTCTTTCTGTAACACAAAAATACATCACCAATGCCTTGGAAGTCCTACTGCCCTATTCTTACAAATTACTGCATAACTATTTTAAAGTACAGAGCATGGTTTAACAATAAACATGGAAAAAGCAGTGATATTCTTGAGACACTTCCAAGCATAAAGTAGGACACAGACATGTTACCTAAGAATATAATCTCAATTTAAACATGTAATCCCTTCAATTAACTCTTGCCATAAGTATATAATGCTGCGCAGTTCTGCAGTTCAGAATGAACACTTTTTGGGGAGCAATTTTTATTCTTTTTCATGATGTTTTTAGGAGCTTTGCTTAAACATAAGAATTATTAAAGGGTTCACTGTAATTACCAAGTTTGATTTACCAGGACTTTCATCTGTGATCATTACCAAAACAGCACTTCAGTGCAAAACAAAGGGTATGTAGCTGCAGCCTCCAACGAGAAGAGAAGCCTCCCAGGGTACTCTTCATCTGCCACGGGTATTTTGAACCAGTTACCAGTTTCACCTATAAAGTTACCCTCCAGGCACTTAATTGCTTGGTAACTAAGCTCTGCGTATCCGACACAACTGATTTTAGTAGCTTTGTGAAGGAGCACAGAACCAGGCACAGGGAAGTTTTCCCTTCAGTTGTCATCTAATTCTATCTGCCTAAACTGCCTAAACCACCTAAACCAAATGCTACCTCCGAGATGTTTTTTTTTCATGCAAAGATTGTGTTGTCTGCAAAAGAAGGGTGCAAAGTTTTTAAGTTCTGCTCTACATTTAAACATTCCTACAAGTTTTGGCCTGTTTGGATTCAGTTCATGTGTTTGACTCTTTGTAATCAATCTACTATCTGTGGTGTCATAATCTCTGAAGCCCAAGTCGATGTGCCAAGAAGTGGACTCAAATTTTCACAAGGCAAGGGTTGGATCCAAGTCTCGGTTTTATCTGCTGCCTTTGCACAAGATGATCTAGAAGGTAAAATATAGACACTAGGACATGGATTTCTTTTCCTTTTTCAGAGAGGTTTCTGTAAGTTGAGGGAAAATTATGTTGTATTTTGATTTTTCTTGGATGGCTTATCCCCAAGATGGCTTGCACCCAGATTCTTCTAAACTTTTCACTTCTCAGCAGTATAATGTCTCATGTCGGAAGGATAAAGGCTCATGTCAAGAAGTATTGCAGAACACAGTAATCTGCACATGCATTAACAGTGCAGAATTACTGATGACGACAGCTACAAATAACCTATGGGAAACAGGAACAGCAATTGTTTATTCAGGGATACTTCCTGTGGCTCTGCAGTTCATCCAGGTCCACAAGCTCTGCTTCTCACAGAATGTTAATCTCTCTTTCTGTCATTTTGGATTTCTTGTCAACAGATAACCCAAGCCTAAGTTGGGCTTAAGCCTAAGTTTTGTAAACAAGTAAGCTAAGACTCACACCTTCTACTCAACAGGACGAAAAAAGCCAGACCAGAAGGCGTTATGTAAAGACCAACAGATGGGTCAGGTACAAGTTTACATCCTTATCATTGACCATATTTGAGAGAAGCAAACCCAGGAAGTGCTGCCTGTTATCAGACCTGCATGTACTGCTCTGCCACGTACACCTTACCGGTATGAACTGTCCCAGCAGCACACTAAGATACATTCTCATTTCCCACCTATTTTATTTTCTGGCTTAGGTGTTTTTTTTGGTCATGTCAAGATCAAAATCATGCCTATGCTATAAAGTACTTCCAGCAGCAATGCCAACCTATCATACACATAGTTCTTTGAGACTCTGATAGAATAGAGTGGGGGAAAACCCCCACCTTTTGAAATAGCGCTGATTTTTCTCTCAAAGCAGTCAGATACATTATGTATTACAACTATCTGAATCAGCATCTGCAGATGGCACTGAGTTCAGCAATTCTTACAGATCTGAAAGGTAAGGAGGGGTGTGTTACTTGTTTTAATCAAAGCATTCACAGACAAGGACTGATTTGCTTTGAGAACAGCCATTCTGTGTACCACGTAAGTAGTTTTCACAGTATAGGTTCAAATGTGATTTACTTTATCTGAATATCACTCATGGTGCATGGATTTGTCATACAAGGAGCATGGCTTGTATATTGTCTCCTGTATGGACAGGAAAGCATTAAGCAAAAGCATAAATAGATGCTGGATAACAAAGTGTACGATTGTCATTGCTTACATCAGTTCTGAGATTTAAGATAGCCCTCAGGATATCCAGTGTTCATCTGAAAACATGCAGTCACTCATCAGGGCTGCTACTTAGCACATTTTAGTGACATGCAGCTGAATCCTACTGAACGACAGCTTTATCACTCACAAAAGGAGTCAGAAGTTTGGGTTTGGTTTTGATTTTTTCTTTTTTCCTTTTCAGTTTAAGCAGATCAGCAGAAAAATTAACATTGGAACTTCCTATCTGAAACTTCACACCTCTCTCCCATTTTGGATGGAGTCTTGGGTTGACACGGTTTAGTGTGAGGTGTCCCTGCCCATGGCCAGGGGCTTGGAAGTGATGATCTGAAGGTCCTTTCCAACCCAAACTGGTCTGGGATTCTATGAATAGGAAAAGCAGGGAGAGGACAGTAACTCGGTGGTGATGAGTTATAATCTGGCTACAACATTTTGAAGTGCAGCTGGTCCTAGATGAAGCCAGGGGGAAAACCAGTAGGCATTGGAAAATTATTTGGGAAATGCTGGTAAAAGAATAACCACCATTACCACTGAACCCACATGAATCCTCATAAAGATGGCACACTACACCCATACCTCTGGGCAGGTATCATTAAGGGGACAAGTCCCAGCTGCTGCTGGTACCTAATCCCAAGGTCACCAGTAATAATAATATTATCATAAACCAAAAATAATTCTCTGAAGCAATAGTATTTTCTAAGATGTTATTTATTCCACCCCAGAGCACCATCCAACAGCAGGGGGGCCCATGGAGTCCCTCCTGCAAATGAAGAGATCTGTCCTAAGACACAAACCAAGTTTAGAAATCTGTAGCACTGTGAAAGGACGGACAAATAAATAGAAACAGCTTTTCTGGTTATTCAGCTGACAGGCCTCTGCAAACCATGAAGTGGAGAATCAGCTGATAAAACCTTTCCTTCAAAGGAAATGGCCAAAATGCTAAAGAAACAGAACAAAATACAGAATTGTATTTTTATCTATATTATTAATATAGAAATGGGAGCAATTTGTATTCTCCTTAAGTTAGTGAAAGTCAGTGACTAGCAGCAATTTATATAGCACGGGATTTTAGGGCTCTCTTGTTGCAAAAGCCTGACAGAGCCTGGTAGAGGGGGCTGCTTTCATCCATCAGGATGTGCAGCTTTATATTAGGTTAATATATGGATGAATGCACCCTTCATGGCAACAGCAAAGATAAAGCTAGAGTAAGAACAAAGAAAAACTAACAGAAATGAAAAATGAGAACTGCAGCTGTCAATATAAAGAAGCTGACAATATCCACAGGATACTAAACTACTGTAATAAACTTGTGCTGGAAAAGCATGTGCGAAACAGTGGGCTACAATTTCCTTTATTTGTCAGAGTGGAAGAAGCTACAAGGAAATCATCATAATCTAATGCAGATGTAGGTCTTTAATGATTAACAAAAATAATGTGTCATTTATTCAAAACTAACATAATAATAGTCCTAAAATCTTACCGTAGTTCTCATGGGGAAAAAAGATTTCTTTTTCTTGGTTTACAGCTGTAGGCTTTGCCTAAGTATTCCACAGTAACTGCATTTTAAGAGATTGAGTGGGTTCAGATTCAGTGCTCTCAAATCCTACTTGAGATTCAGTATTATCAAATACTAAATCCCACAGTGCTTTTTAAAATGTTAGCCTCTACTACACCTGTCTGTACAGCTGATACCCACACTCACTTGAAGGGCAGAGAACTGATGTTAGCTCAAGGCATTGGGGCAAGATGTTAGATAAGGCATTCACACTTTTCCAAGGAGTGGGAAACAAGTTGGGATTTAAAAAAGAAGACCAGTCATGTTTCTACTATTAAAAACTTCCTTATCTCTTCTAAACAATATAATTTTACATTACACACCTTGTAAACAGAGAAATCCTGGCAGAAAGAACTCTCATATGAAATAGTGCCTGTAATCCAGAGCAAAGAGACAGGTGTCTGACACTGATCCAGATGTTTGTTTCCTCTAAACTAGGTGTGTGCACACATAAACTATTTTCTGAACAGCAAATTGACTCATGAGAGCTAATTGTTGTAATGAACCCCAAACGAGGGAAATGAAGCTAATATTCCCTAGGAACAAAAAAGAAATGTTCCTCAAAACTCATCTTTAATGTTGAAATGTGGCTGATCTTCAGGTTTGAAGTCTAGATTGGGGCTGCCATCCTCATTCAGGATTCGTCGAGAAGTATAGCCAACAATTGGATATTTGGCCTTATAAACATTATTGAAGATATCATCCAGGGACTTCAGCTCCTCTTCTGTGAGCCCTGTCTGAATGAAAGACGGAAATGAAAGTCCTGTCTCAAAGAAATCAAAATACAGGTATTTATATGTATTTTTCTTTTTTATTGATTACTATCAACCCTGTGGTCAGCTCTGGGGTTTACTTTGCAGAGTGTGATTAACAAAATTGACAGTATAATCTGTAATTTTATTCTTTTC
Source organism: Nestor notabilis (assembly GCF_000696875.1). NCBI lineage: Eukaryota > Metazoa > Chordata > Aves > Psittaciformes > Psittacidae > Nestor > Nestor notabilis. Next base: position 1,496 of record NW_009941002.1, on the reverse strand, counting down.
GTTCAAATTCAGCCGTGACAAAACTTTTCATATATTCAGGTCAAACAAACCATTCATCTCCCTTGGTTTTTCCTGCAGAAGTAAATCACCTCAAACAAGCAACGACCCACTGCCAGAGGCAATGTTCACTGCCAAGTCAGTGACACAGGATACACTAAATCAATTGAAAAAGAAAGGGATTTACTTGCTTTGGAAGCATCTTTTTAAACAGCCGGTAATTTCTCCTTTTTGTGCTTAGGTAGGTTGTATTGATTGCAGAGATTAAAACCCTTCCTCTTTAAGGCTGTTAGCACTGCACCCTTTGTGGGCAGTAAATACATATCCATTTGATGTAGTTCAAGAATATTGATGCATTTGGGTTTTAAATATAGAAATCAACTTTAAATTAATACAAGTAATTTAATAGCATCACTCATCATCTTGCTAAAGAACAAAACTCTGCAAAATGGAATTAAATAGTCTATTTTCTTACTATGTCGTGTGTAAGATCTGCTGGATCCAGAGACATCTTTGCAACTCCTCTTGTTGAGTCTTTCCCAACCAAAGCATTGTATGGGGCTCCTTTTCCATAAAATTCTGTCAGATAAATCATAACAATACTCCAGTGATGATCGGACACTGTACAGGGTATGTTCAGTGTTCAGGGTATTTCAGCCTCTACCTTCCCCCCGCCTGTTACACTTGTCAGTGAACTGAAAGCAACAGCTCAAGTCTAAAACTCTTCTTTCCAAAACTGACTTTTGATGTGTTACTTTTTTATAATATATCCCAGTCCCTAAAACCAAAACAAAGCAGAGGGTGGGTTCTACAATACAACTGTTGAACTCCTACGCTGCACTCTTTAAATTTACCTGTTCCATAGGCAGCTGTGCTTTATGTTCTTGTGAGAGGTTCGCAGACCCAGAATTTGCAGTGGCAAGCCTTGCCTAACTTAGGATTTGAAGGGAAACCAACATCTATGTCCAGGCAAGCAGTATTAACAAGCTTAGGACAAAGCAACAGGCCATTAGTTGGCTTATGATGACATTAAGGCAGGTGTCCAGGGCCCCCATGGTCCCTTCAAACATTTTACAGCAAATCGGGATGAAGTATCAAGAGTTCAAATGAAAACATCTGTAGTTCTTAGGGAAGGCACAAACTGCAGATACAGCACTAAACAGCTGAGGTGTAAATGATGAGACAAGAAGCCTCATGGAGTAAGAAAACACATGTGCACGGGTGGGCACACACCAGCACAGGAGGGAAAGATGCTGACACTGTGTAGTGCAATATGGGTACACCCAGGTTAGCTGTGGTCTGGTCAGTTGATGCGTCCAGTGCAACACAGTCCTGTGGCACAGCCATGTGTGGTTGACCCTGCTTCTGGTGAAGGTCTGGGCAGGGGCCTGCAGCACCCAATTTAACTGGGCTACACTGGTTTGTCCACATGTACTATAATCTCACACCAGTGTAAAATGCAGACAAAACCTTAGTGGGGGAGATGTCAGAGGAGAAAA
>NW_009941001.1:349-9556 GCF_000696875.1 Nestor notabilis | reverse complement strand
GCAATCCCAGGCACAGCTACATGTTGGGTGGCGGAGAGATTCAAAGAAGCCCTGCAGAGAAGGAGTTGGGGGTGGTGGTTGATAAGAAGCTTGACATGAGCCGGATTCAGTGTGTGCTTGCAGCCCAGAAACCAACTGTATCCTGGGCTGTATCAAAAGAAGCGTGACCAGCAGGTCCAAGGAGGTGATCCTGCCCCTCTACTCTGCTCTTGTGAGACCTCACTTGGAGTATTGTGTACAGTTCTGGTGTCCTCAACATAAAAAGGACATGGAGCTGCTGGAGCAAGACCAGAGGAGGCCACGAGGATGATAAGAGGACTGGAGCACCTCCTGTATGAAGACAGGCTGAGGAAGTTGGGGCTGTTCAGCCTAGAGAAGAGAAGGCTACTTTGAGACCTCATAGCAGCCTTCCAATATCTGAAGGGCGCCTATAAGGATGCTGGGGAGGGACTCTTCATTAGGGACTGTAGTGGTAGGACAAGGGGTAATGGGTTCAAACTTAAACAGGGAAGTTTAGATTAGATATAAGGAAGAAGTTCTTCACAGTGAGGGTGGTGAGGCACTGGAGTGGGTTGCCCAAGGAAGTTGTGAATGCTCCATCCCTGGCGGTGTTCAAGGCTAGGCTGGATGGAGTCTTGGGTGACATGATTTAGTGTGAGGTGTCCCTGCCCATGGGTTGGAACTAGATGATCTTAAGGTCCTTTCCAACCCTAACTATTCTATGATTCTGTGACTTGTATGTTCATGTTTCTCAGGGAGTCTCAACCCTTATTTTCTGTTACAGTGTGAGGGACTTTGCTCCCCTTGTCCCTGCATTGAGGTCCATCCACTCTAGGCGTGTGGGAGAGGTTGCCAGTGAAGACTGAGGCAAAAGCATTGCAGAGTTTCTCAGCCTTCTCGTCGTCTGTTGTTAGCAGTTTGCCAGTCGAGTTTATTGGGCAGGTGGTACACTTTCCTTGACGTTCCTTTTCTGGCTCGCATGCCTACAGAAGCCCTTCTTGTTACTCATTTTTGATACCCAGCCTCAGGAGTTTGCTATTATGCTATGTATCTAAGAAACTTAGGTGCCTAAGTCACTTAATAAGTTTTGTCCTTGCAAAACTATCCATGTTGGTAGAAAAATAGGTAAATCACTTTCTGCATCCACTTGCTGCAGTCTATTAGTGCTGTTTGAGAACAAAGATTTGGGGCTTCTTTTATACCTAAAAAGAAATTTCCTCAAAAATTAAAGAGATTACTAACAGCCTTTTACCAGCCAAATTAGGAGATAAAAAAGATACCGAAAAAGAGTTTCCAATCAATTTCCCAACATACTCCCCTCCCTCCAGCTCCCATGTTTTCCGCAGAGCTGTAATTAATCAGCAGCCGACTGCTCTGCCCTAGGGCATGCCTGGAGTGCGGCATTGTCCTCAGACCGGTTTTTCACTGCCACCTGCTGTCCTTGAGATGGTGCGGTAGCTTCTATGACTGCGACTCAAGGCTTGCGCTAGGCGCTGTGAAACAGGCTTGAAGCATCATCAGTCACCAACTCCTCTGCCCAGTGCTCCGCGTCTCCGCAAGCACCGGGCGAAGCGCTGGGAAGTGATCTGCTGCATCCCCCTGGTCAGTTTGCGCCTTCACTCACACTTCCAAGTGATTTAATCAATATTACCAGCCCATGCAGGCCTGTGTGGGCTGCAAACATAAACAAGCTTGAGGCTTATTAGGTTTCACAAGTGGCAAGGAGAGTTGCAATGCTGCTCTGGCATCTGGAAGCTAAGGTAGTGTTAAGACAGCCTTGTTTCGTAGTCTGACTGAGGTATTGCTTTGGGGTCCCTTCAACAAGCTCACTAAGGGACTTGAGGCAAGAAGGATTTTCCTTCCCCTGGTTCACTGTCTTGCTTCATAACCATGTAAAAGGAGCTAATGTTTGCCATGTGGAAATTAAATACGTGTTCAAATCCACCTATTTTTCCTTTTCGATTTAATACCACCATCTTAAGTCTGAGTGTTAAATATGATTGCATCGAACTGCATACTTGTTACATCAAATGAAAACAATCCTTCACATTGCAGTAAAACAATGGTAAGCCTACAAGATCTTTCTGGTGCACCTTGAGGAGGAGGGCTTCTCTCTGCATTGCCTCTACTACTGTGGGAGTTTGAGACAAGGAACAGCACCTTCTGCAGAGTTTCCTTGATTTCATTATAAAACAATTCTAAGGACAGCTACAAAATTCCCTTCAAAGAAAGAATGGAGGAGCAAATAAGTGTGAAGAGCTGTGAAGGGTCTGATATTTCCAGCACAGTGGCAAACAGTTGTACGAGTGGGTGAGTTTTGGAGGTGTGATGGCTCCAAGTCTTTCAGAATTCCCTTGTTTCCACTTAGTCTTCTATCACTGACCTTTGTTTCAGGTCTCCTAGGGTTTTTCTTGTTCACCACTGTCTGGGGGAAGATAACTCAGACTTGGGAGCTTGTATTTCATGACAGGCCATTCATTTGCTATTGAGTTCTGCAGGTACCCTCTGTAGCGGCTAGAGGATGTTCTTCGAGCCCTTCTGAAATAAATGCTCCTTTCACAATTGTTGCACTTGCAGGAGATGAGATTTAGTGATCCAGATAATCCCTGGTTTTGTCTGCTGATGTTCCTAGGAGTTCCGTGGAAGTGGATTGCTCTGTGTGCCATGAAAAGCATAGATCCCCTTGAAGGATCAGGGCCTGAAGAGGAGGCACTTCCAGATGGCCCAAGTAGCAGGCTAGCCACAAACTCCTGGGTTTTTCATTATGACTTTAGAAGTACTTTTAGTCTAAGCTTATTAGGAATTTAGGCTATAGCTGTATGCACATGTATGTTAGGTATCACAAGGATGGAGGGTTTTATCATTATGGTTATTTTAGTACAGCAAAACTTTTCTGGGCCTTCTCTATATAAACATTCCGAGTGAGTGAGAGTATCAAGTAGTAGTTTGTATTCACCAAGCAAGAATCTCCTCAGTACTACAATTCAGTGTTTGTTTTTTTCAGTAAATGGAAATTACAGGAAGAAATAATAGTTCCTGCTGCAGTTTCAGGCTGTTGGAATTCTCACATTATAGAAAGAATCCTAATTTCAGCATTTCTGAATACCTCCTAGAGCAGAAGCTGGCTCTGGCCACATGTGGGCATTGTTTTTCATTATGCAGTAGTTAACAAGGTGTGTTACCAATGTGTTTATTAACACTCACAGCTCTGAATCAGTCCTCCCCACCTATATGAAAAATTGCTGGTGTGGCTTTCACAACTTCAATATCTCTGTCTAATTTGCACTAGTGTCAGGATTTTTAGTAATAAATTTTAGTCCTACAAAGATGAACTGAAGGTGTTACTGTGTCCGTCTTGGCATTCACTAGTTGTACTGATTTACACTTGCAGACATGTACCATTCATCCTATTTCTTTAGCTCTCTGCATTCAATATACTTCTTTCACACTCTCATCCAAGCAAGTGTGTCAGTAAGACCAATGCTTACAGCCAAGTGCTCAGAAGCAATCCTATTTCATAGCAGTCCTCTATGCTCATGAGGTCATGAGAAAATGTTACAGAAAAGAAATAGGTATCCCAGGCTCAAACCTACAGTGTGTTACAGACTTCAGGAAACCAACAAGTGTTTTAATGTTCTGTGGACTGCAGTGGATGTAGGACTTTTGTCTGCATACAGACTCACTTTCAGCTATTGAGGTTTTACAGTGTAACTAAGGGGAGGCTTCTTTTTTCATTATTCTTATGTGTAAATGTAGCATTCTGTAGGAATATGTTTTAACAAAGGAAATTCTGGCAAAATAAAACTTCATTCAGTATATTCATTTCAGACAGCTTGTCATGTATTCTGTTACAGTGTGTTGTAAGTAATAACAGTTTATAACAGAAATTAAATTGCAGTATTTTGACTGGCACATACATGCTTTTACTGAAAACATTATTTTCCAGTTCTTTTCAAATATGAGGATTGTATTTTGAAATGCAGCAGATTTTTTTTAAAGTGGAATTTGCAAAAGGGTGGAAGTTCTTTTTGCTGTATAATTCCACTTGACATGAAACCCACCAAGGGCTTGGCCCAGGTATTTGCAAAAGTGAGGAAATAACCCTTATTTTCTGCCTTGTGAATTTTCAGATTTGGGAGTGGTGGTTGTAGAGAAAAGCAAGATTAGTGTGGTACTAAGTCAGGCCTTTAATGTCTTACATATCTCTGACTGTAAGTGAAAGGGACATGCAGAACCAATGGGCAGCTGACCATCTTACATCAGTTTAAGGCAAGCAGTGACACTGAGAGCTGCAGTCATTCTGGGTTTGTATAAGTAGGATTAAAGGCCAGTTTTATATGAGGCAGAGTATTTCACAGGTCACAGCACCTCCTGGTTGTTAATATACTGTATTCTTCATATTCCCTTTCCTTTTCCATAACAGCCTACAGTTCTTCCAACCTCCATCCAGCCTTAGACAAATGTTTCTTTTAATTTCCCGTGGGGCAATTTCTCTTGAATTTCTAATTACAGATGTACCAATATGCATTAGAGAGAGTGGATTCATGTGTGAATTACAGCTGCTATTTCCAGATTGTGCTACAAACCATGTTTGGAGGCAGCAGTCACCAAAGGCCACCCATACCCCAGGAGAGGGAGCAGCTCTTGTCCATGGGGAGCAAGCTGAGCACTCTGCAAGACTCCCAAACCCAGCACACAGGCTCCTTTTTCCGCCCTGTCCTCCCTCTCTTACTTCCTTCCTGCCTTCTCTCCTTTGGTCCTTCCCTCCTTCCCATTCTTCCTCCCTCACTTTTCCTCTTTTTCTTGCCCCCTCTCTCTTCTGCCTGTCTTTCCCATTCTTTCCGTCCCCACTGAGACACTTCCATCTAGTGGTATTTTGTTGTCTGAACACCAAAGCAAAAGGTAGTACCTTGCCAAAAACCTTTTTGTCTAATATCAATACATTTACATTTCCCTAGTGTTTGATTTCTTCAAGAAAGAAAATTCAGCTCCTCAGTTCCTGATATCCTTTATATCAAAAGTGTCAACACACTGGGCAGAGCCAGTAGCAGTGGCAGGAGATTTAAACATGGTATAACCAAAACTGGCACTTGGTTGTTGAGACAACCTGTTCCAGTGTTGGCACCATCGGCACTGGAGTGCTCTAGCACAGTGTACTGGAGGGGGTGTGCGTCTCCTGAACCAGGGGAACTCCAAGGAGCCAGGAAACCCACCAGGAGCCCTCAGTTCAGGTCTGTCAGGGAAACAGGACATGATATGGATATTCTCTCTCCATCCAGCAGAACACAGTGACTTAAGCAGTAAGGGGCAATGGTTCCTGCTCAGCACAGTAGGCACATCTCCCCTGTGACCTCATCTTCACAGGTGCCCTGGTACAACAGGGAAAGGCTCTGCAAGTGGAACCAAACAATTATGAGGATGGTGGTCCACGTAGGTTTGAGGTATCACGAAGTTTAAGTTGGTAACTAGTAAGCCTAAAGTTGATTGTAACAAGATCTCAACAAAAGATTATTCATATACTGAAAAACCAACAAGGCAGTCCAGCTTTCAACATTTAAGAAAACACTTCAAAGAACTGAGGTGCTCTAGAATCTATATTCAGTAAAGCTGTTAGTTCAACTATGGCTAACAGATGAGCTACCTGAGCTTTTCTGAACAGGTCTAACACAAACTCAAGTTAACTGATTTTCTGCCCCTCACCAAGAATTTTAGAACAGTTCAAAGTGCAGCGGCTGTAAAATTTGTTGTCTATAAGATCAATTCCTCCTAAATTCCCCCTGAAACAGTTTAAGTTCTCAACTGTTCATCACTGTTACCCTGCTATCTTACACAAATGCTTGTTTTTCAGCGTGATTCATGCTGAAGAGCTAGTAAGTAGCAGCAGCAAACAGTAAAGCACTGGCTCTTGCAGTATTGTACCGTGTGAGTCAGTGTAACACATTGCTTAGAACAAAACACCCACATTACAGGAAGATCATGCAAGACTGCAAAACAAAGGCTTTCACTCCCACCCACAGTCAGAGTATCTCCCGTAGCACTGCCCAACAAGCCTTTGGAGCCTTGCTGACCTGTCTAAGATGCTTTGAAGCACTTAAAACTGAGTGCAACTTTGCTGTTACTCAAAGTAACAAAGACACCGTTACTGCCTCCTACACTTATGTGTTCCCCTGTGTATCACCAAAACCTGCATTTCAGATGCATGTATATGGATGTGTACTACATGCAAAGTGTATTTTAACAGCTTCACCACCAGTTCCACTGTCTCAGGACCAGTTGAACGCAGAGCGTGTAGTACATGCTGCATGTTACCAGAGCAGCAAGAAAAAGATCTGTGTTTAGAAACAGCCCAAGTAGATGAAGTATCCAAAAACATTAACTGTACTTAATTTAAAAATGCAAGAAAGTGCTGCCAGGTGCACTCCAATTTCACACCTGGCTGAAAATTTCCTGAGGCACCAGTCCACAAGTCCCCCAGGGGACTTGCTTCTGGATCATGCTACCTACCATTTACTGTTTACACCCAGCATATTTAACATAATCACTTTGTGCATCAGCTTGTCTCACTGACCTCCCCAGATCATCTTGGCACCTTCTGTCCCAACTACAAGCAGATCTCCAACCCCTTTGTGTTGGGCAGTATGTGTGCTCCAGGCTTGGGAATTTCCTTCTGTCAAAGACTCAATGACCCACTGAATAAGCACTATTGTTGCAGACTTTTCAGTCCCACCCTGTGAAAAAAAGCCAAGACTGGACCTGTCTTGTTAACTACTGCCTCCTACAACAGCAGGCAGAGTCATTATTCAAGTTACCCTCTTCAAGGTAAAATTCTGACTCTCCATACTAGAGCACAATGAAACTTTGGGGCAATCAGGGCAACTCCATAGTGCCAATACTCTGTTTTCTCTCGCAGGTGAGCTCTCAAGTCTCTTTTTAATTTCAGCACAGAGATAATGGTCCTTTTCAAGACAGAAGTGAAAAGATTGTTTTTAATAAATCACTTCAATGCATACCATCAAGAAACGTGTGTAAATATATGTATTTTCAGGAATCCTACATTTCACTAAAATAGAACATAAAAGGTGACAGATTTTCTGTATAAGACCATTTATTTTAACAAACAGATGAGTCTTTATGAGGAACTGGAGGCTGCAACAGCTGCTCTCTTGGGCTTCGGGGTGGTTCCCTCACGGAATCCATTCCTACAAGCAGAAATATGGTTACTACATTTTGAAAGGATAATTCCAGCTCAAAGTTATTTTCTTAGAAGCAGTGGTTTATATCAAGTTTACCAGCTTTTTTCAGGGATGCACTGCAATCACTGCAGAATTCCTATGTTTGTTTTCACTAAGAAACACCTTATTAACAAGTGTTTGGAATAAGCAATATTGTTTTCACTCCCTTCTGCTGAAGTAAATCTGGCTTCTTCAAATCACAAGATTTCAGTTACTCAGCGAATACTGCAAGACTGCATGAGATACAGCACAACTGCTGAAAGCATACCTTACCTCATGTTCCTACTAAGCAACTCATCAAAAGATTTCATGTTTGTGAAGTGCAAGCCACCTTCTTACAGTAATCCTCTATGGCTGCAACCAGAGATTAGGACAGACATGACAAAAAGACGACTCAGTCCCAAGCTCTCTTTTGGAGATGACATTTCTACTTCACCAATGCCCAGTGGAACGCAGGCTACAGCTGCACACTGCAAGGTGTTTTCTGGCTGCTATTGGGAAAGTCTGGGCTGACCAGAACAGATCTCTTAACTACACCCAGGTCTAGGACTTAGAGGACTCCTACTTTTTGCTACTAAAGCCAATCTACATTTTTACAACAAGACTCTTAAATTGGTATTTTTCACCCAGCTTTCTAATGTATTAGGCTAGAAGCTAGGACTCCGTTTTAGAAAATGGAGGTCATATAAAATAATTTCTCAGTGAGTTTAATAGTACAGTATCTACCATTACCTCAAAAGGACAACTCAAAGCTTTGTAACAAATTTCAGAAACCTGTAAATCAGAGTCTAATGCTCTAGTTACTTCCTGCTAACTTGAAATAAGAGAGTAACTACTCAAGTTTTTTCAGTCCTGAACTTTATTTTGTGGGCAAAAGAGAACTGGAATGCATTTCTGACTTGTGCCTTAGGAAACTCCCACACTTCAATGCAACTGGCATACTATCTCACAAATAGAGGCGACACTACACAAAACGTATCTTAAAATGTGGGCATTTAAATACAATAGCCTCTGTGTTCTGCACTATCTACACTTAATAGAAACATCAGAGCTTGTTATACTCTGTATGCCTTAACAGGGAGCAAATTTTTTATCCTCAAACATATATGCAGCCGATTATATAAAGCATCATTTATTTCATGATACATTAAAGACAAAGACCATATGACATCAAGTGTACTAAATAAATAAAAACGTTAACGTTGATTGATGAATTTTATCATTAAGTGGTACCTATGCAGGATTTCACACCATGCCATGCTGTAACAAAACATTATACCTGAACCGACGGTAGACCTTTTTCAGGTGCCTCATGCGACCAGTACCAGTGGTGTTGCGTCTTTTAGCCTTCGCACTCCAGTTATCTAAAACATACAAGTTAATGTTACTCATTTGCACCAAATAATTAAGTTGCACATTACATTTGTATAGCATAATTATCATTATTTGTCAGAAAAAAAGAGTCAACTTCTATGCAATAATACTGCATATTAGCTAAAATGTAGGTAAATCAGCATTAGTTTAATAAACCTCAAACACTGCAGGATGACACAGTATACCTCTTTGGTCAGAAGAAAGTCACACTACTGAAAAAGACAAATAAGCACAAGTTTTTAAACTAAAGTCAGTCAAAAGCGTGCTACTTACACTTTCTCTTGCGCTTAGCAGGATAACCACATTTTCCACAGGTAGATTTCTGCAGATGGTACGCCTTGGACCCACATCGGCGACACAAGGTGTGAGTCTTATTTCGCCGCTTACCAAATGACGATGTACCCTTCGTCTGAAAAGCATTTCAAGGTATGGCATGTTTGAAATACCACCAGCAGTTACAACTCATGCATCCAGACGAGCAAGCTCCTCTACAAACCAGAGCCCAATAACCACGTCAGCAGCACACTGAACTCCGAAGCACCAACTCAGTTTCGCCTAGAGGTAGCCTCCATTTCTAGAAATCACTTCCTTACGCCTCCCG
>NW_009941001.1:0-318 GCF_000696875.1 Nestor notabilis | reverse complement strand
ACTCCCTCCCGCCCCCCCCCCCCCGCCATTCCTTATGCCCTCCCTTCCGCCGCCCTGTTCTGAACCAACACCGAGCTGTTGCCTCCAGCTGCCTTCCTGTCTTCCCCAAGCTCATCACTGATGTACAGTAAGCTGCTTTTTGCTTGAAGAACAGTGATCTGCCTCCTGCAGCCCCGCCGCACACTCACCGCAAGAGGCTCTGCCCATCGAACCCGCTCTGGCTACGATACCGCGCTCCGGCGCAGCACGGCACACACCATGCACACACAGACCGCGCGGGAGACCCCGGCGGCGCCAGGGTGGCTGCAGGGCCCCACC
>NW_009941000.1:0-32725 GCF_000696875.1 Nestor notabilis | reverse complement strand
CCGGGACAAACCAGATCCAAAGCAAACTTCCGTGTGCGCGTTCACAGGGCGGCTTTGAAGCCGCCCCCCTTTTAATATACGTAAAACCAAACACGTATCTAAATAGGTAATGTACCCCCGCGTACGGTACTCCCACGACCACAAGTCTGAAGTCACTCAAGTAAAACAGTCGTTGTAAAGGCCAGCCGACGTACGTGAGAGAGCCTGTTTTAACTTAGCTGCAGTCAACTTGCTTTTCAAAACACTCTGGAATATCTCTGGCACTGTCCTGTGCTGACTTTGTAGCTCCACAGTGCGGGAGTTAGGTTCACACTCCTTACTACGTTTCCTCTTCTATGAAACACTTATTTCTGACAAATTTAAAGTATTTACTGTGAGGGTGGTGAGGCACTGCAACAGGCTGCCAAAGGAAGTTGTGAATGCTCCATCCTTGTCAGTGTTCAAGGCCAGGTTGAGCCTGGTATTGAGGTTTGAGCAACCTGAGCTAGTGGAAGGTGTCCTTGCCCATGGCAGGGGGGTTGGAACTAGACGATCTTAACGTTCTTTCCAACCCAAACGATTCTTTGCTTCTATGATTTTATTTGCTTTTGAAAATTTGCATTTTCTGACATCTCTTACTCCTTTCCAGGGTGGGTGGCTGCTGCGCTGCGGTGGTGCCTGACAGGAGGTTAAGTCCTGTAGCACGTAAGACATGTCTCTGTGTGTCATGCCACCACTTTTTTATCCCCCATCACTTGTTGCATACAGCCGTGTCTAACATCTGTTTCACAGAGGTCTTTCTTTTGGGTACCAGTTATCTTCCATAATTTATGTGAAGATTAGCTGTACATTTACTGTACTGCAATGCTGCAAGACCTGCAGCACCGGCTCTACTCAGCACTTGCTGGTGTAGAAATCTGCTCTGGGTGACTGATGGCAAAAGCGTTCACTGTTCAGAGAGAATCCAGAGAACTGCAAGGATGGGTTTTGGAAATTGTGGCATGGGAAGAAAAGATAGCGGGTGGATAGCTACAGTGGAGGGGAATGGGCATTATAGCAGTCTTCAGATATGTAAAAGACAACTCTCAAAGATGAAGGATGCTCTCTGTCCTCATTGGCCACATTGGAGAGGTGTATAGACATAATGGGGTTGAATGACAGGAAGAACATTTAGAGTAGCCATTAGGAAGGTTACAGTGAAGCAGTGGAGGAGGAGGTCATCTGGGACATTGACTTCTGTCATTGGTCATGAAAGAACTGATGGGACAAAGATCTGCCAGGAATAGTGGAAGTGTCCCTTTCCTGAGGCAGGCTGGAAGGGTTAGAAGACCTCCTAAGACCCTTTCCAGCTCTCTAATTCTGCATTTCAACTATGTCATAAAGAAAAATAATTACTTGTTTGCATTGACATTCTACTTTTGTTTTAAAAAAATCAAATTAAATTCAAGTGAATAAACACAAAAACGTGAATTCATTTTCCTTTGAAACTATCAGTAACTGCTGTTATGCAGGCAGCTTTCTGGTATAGGCCATTTTCAGCCCAGGATTGCCATTCAGGAATGCAGTCCCTCTGATGGATAGCACTTAAGCCAGCACTTAATTAAAGGTAATAATTAAAAAATCATAAGATTTCTTAATGAATTGGTAAGACCAATTCCTTAAAACCATCAGTGAGAAGTAAGTACCTCAGAACAGCCAGATGCTTTACTGAGTGTAATAGACCCATAATTGTTCAATTATTAAACTACTCGCTCGACCTCTCTTCAGACTCCTCTTTTCTGTAGCCATTCCCTCCATCAGCTGGAAAGACTTTTTCAGGCATATTTTCTCCATTAGAAGGGAGATCTGATGCTCCCTTTCCCTTCCCCTGATACAAGGGATGGATGCTTCCCCTGTTAGTCCAGGTCATAGAATCATAGAATGGTTAGGTTTGGAAAGGACCTTAAGATCATCTAGGTCCAGCCCCCATGCCATGAGCAGGGATGCCTCCCACTAGAATATGTCACCCAAGGCGCTGTGTTTCTAAGAACCTGACTAAAAGTTTTGATTTTGCCTAGTCAAAATGAGTATCTAATTCAGAGCATCATTAGAACTGTAGATAATTTGTTCTTAAAATACTCCAATGTACAATTTTCAGCATGTCTAAGACTTTGAGAGACAAGGTTCAGTTCTCTGTTTACCTGTGTCCTTTATGGAATAATGACTGTATATGGGTATATTTATGTCACTTCAAAGTTGGGGTTTTCTTCAAAGTGCTAGGGGGAAGCCAGGAGTTAAGGTTATGCTTTCTCATATCTTTGTGAACTTAATATGCATTTTTCAAGCTTACTTCTCACTACAGGAAAGCAACATCAACAACAAACTTCCACAGGGTCTATGATGTCCATGATGACAAATCACATCACCACAATTAGACAGGAGATCTGCACATGATATAGTATCTTATTTCTGAGTTCTGACCCTCTGCTAGTTGTAAATTTAGATTTTCATTAAAAAAAAAAGAATTTTAGAAAAGAGTTCAGAAAATTATTTTCAAATGTACCCATAAAATAAAGCTGGAACATTTGAGGGAAATGAGAAAAATGTTTTATGAGTAGAAAGACTCAAAACTGGAGGATTTATTTTTCTACCACTAGAGACACAAGAAACAGGGACCACTGGTGCATATTTCATTTTCTGGGGAACCCTTAAATGATGAGCTATTTGTTGTTTATGCTCATTTGTACATGAGGCACCAAAGCAACAGCTTTCATGATTTTATCATTCTCTTGGCAAACCCACTCAGGCAACCGTATTCTTACACCACTGGAGTAGAGGTAAAACTAATATAACAGTACAAAGACAGTCATTTAGCCTTACTCACTCTACCAGTGAAGTGCAGCTGCTGCAGTGAGCCACAAATGTTTCCAAGACAGTTTGGCTCATGGAATTTCTAACGTTGGATGGAACCATGTTTGCGTGGTTCAGAGATGTGGTTCAGATCAAAGGGGTTATACGGTACTGCTTTGTCAGGTCAGAAATATCGGTAACAACTAAATGGTAGTGACTTCTGGCTGAATTACTGTCTTTATCAGTGCCCCAGCTCATATCTCCCTGGTATGATACCACTGACTGAAAAACCAGATTTCATTATTCCAAGAGACAGTACAAAAAATTTTTGCTGGAATGCTGAAATATGAGTTGCAGCCCAGTATGTCTGTTGTGGGAGTTGAAAAATTCGCTTTAGCAGAAAGCCAGCTGTTACAAAAATCTCTTTTATAATATATTTTCCTGATCTTCTGTACTCCTCATGTCGAAAGCTATGATTTTATGGCGATTGCGTAGTCACTTTTTCCATCTGGAATACTACGATATACAGGAAAAAGCCAGGACATGCAGGTCCCATAATTTGACCTTATCTTTTCAAGTAGCCTAGATTCTCTTCTCACAGCAGTAGTGCTTCACAAAGTTATTGGGATTTGTGACACATTGTATCTCCAAATTTTTAAAGTGTTTCGATTTCATGTATTAGTCTGTATTTGGAATGTAAAGTTGGACCTTAATAGGTAGAATAGAGGGGAAAAGTTAGGAAAAAAGATACAGTAAGTAGAACATATCTGGGGGAAACTTTCTCCAGGAGCATCTTCATGGTTTCCAGCAGCACAGGGACTTGATGAGCCACAGGTTGCATGGAGTCTAAGATGGTTAACATTTCATGATGATACAAATGCATTTTTGAGTTATTTTCTCTTTCAATGTTGATAACGCCTTGTGCAAGGTTCTCCACAATTTACCTGTCCACAGGGTGAAAGATAGCATACAGTTCTGCCAAGCCTTCCTTTGTTCGGATGCTGAATAATGGGATCCTGCTCATGCTGCCAGAACCATTCATGATTTTACTGACATCTGCTATACAGTAGTTTCTATTGATGTAGTCAGTTCTAATAATGTATTTTAAAGTTTTTTACATGGATCCAAGCTTTGTGACTAATACTGACTTCAAGGGTTAAAACTAATGGATGTTGACAGTCCCAGTATTTGTCTGTTGGAAATTTTGGACAAGGTGCATGCCATTGAGCCCTGAGCTCCACTGCGTTCCACACTAGATGTAATCCATATCATAAGCTCAATTCCCTTGACACAGATCAAGAATCACTTCCTTCAAATGACACTGGTACTAGATAGATCCTCTGCTGAATCTTCCCCTTTGGTTAGTGTGAAGCAGTGCTCTTTAGGAGCAATTGTGGTTCCTTTACAATCTAGTTATCTGAAGCCTTCTGTCCTTTCATATAGCCTGGGAGCTGCCGTAACCTCACTCTTGCAATCACAGGTGAGTAAAGATGAAACCTAGAAATTCTCTAGACAACTCTGCTGTTTCCTTTGGCAAGTGAAATAAGAGCTTATTAGAACAGCTTTATCCCCTCCAGGGATATTCTCCTTTTCTTGTGGAAATGGTCCAGCCAAAACCAGCCAGATCTCACTTTCTTTAAGCTAGCTGTATAGAACAGACAGATCAGAAGAAGACACACAGTTTGGTCTACATTGTGTGAAAACAGTTTGAGAGAGTATGGAATCAGGGCTATGTTAAGAAAGCTGTTTTCAGTATCTTTGAACACTACCCACTTTCAGGCCCTATTTATTTTCTTGCCTTTTACAATGTGGTAGGAAGTAAAAAAAGAGTAGCTGGGGAGGTAGTTCTGTAGAGCAACTTACACGTATGAGCAGTTTTATTTTCAAAGTAAGGGCTAACTTTACATCCACCAACTGCATAGGAAAGCAAGTTACTGATATTTTCTGCTGAAATTATAATGGAAATGGGCTTTAATATATAAAGCTGATTTTAGTAAACAGTATGTCTAATGCTGGGCTGAATGTTACTTTCATTTTTATTAGACTGGTGAAGGGGATTAATAAGAATTTTCAAATTTTAATTTTAGCTGCATTATGCCAAATGCCCCAAAGTACTCAGAGATGAATAGAAGATACGCAATCAGAACTAATTGTCGACCTACATAATGCATTTTTAGGAGGTCTTACTCTGTTCTTCTGTTACTGAACAGTTACAAGCCAGCAATGCCAATGAAAAGATTACATACAAATATCAAGAGGAAGAATACTTCTCTTTAAATAGGGCCATGGTTTGTTACTCTGAAGGAAAGCTCCAATGACTTAGTATCCAAAATAATGCCTTATTCAAAAGAAATTTTAAAATAGATCAAAGAAAGTGAAGTCATTCAACACGTGGTGATTTAAATCAGTCAAACTGAGATTTAAATCCATATTATCAGAGACAGAATCAACTTCTCTCCAGAAAAACCTTTTTTTTTTTTTTTTTTTTTTATTTTTGAATGTTAAATGCATGCAGCAATCTATGTACTATTTCTGCTGCTGTTCCTGCCCAGGATTACTTGTTTTATTCAGCAGCTAAGCTCACTGCTTGATCAGACAACTAGCGAAGCTTTTGGACTTTTTCTTAAGTAAACTTAAAATTACTTATCCTTCAGATGAAATCTTACCATTTGGCAAATGGCAGCTCCTTTCTGCTAGCAATTCAAGTATACTTTGCAGCTTTTTAATCCATTTTGTATTCATCCTTTCCTGTGGTCTGTTCCAATGACTGTTAGTGTTTCACAGAATCATGGAATGATTAGGGTTGGAAGGGACCTCTGGAGATAATCTAGTCCAACCGCTCTGCCAAGGCATGGCCCCTGCCAGGGAAGAAGGAATTGTTCAAGACAGAAAAATCATACAGTTGGGGACTTTGTCTTTTCAAAGAGTGCAAACAGGAAGGAGCCAAGCTTTTCCTAAAATTATAGAACCATAGAATCACAGGATGGTTTAGGCTGGAAGGAACCTTAAAGATCAGCTAGTCCAACCCTCCTGCCCATCTTTCAAAGCACTGTCCAACCAGATCTTGGAATACTTCTGGTGATGGGGCATCCACAGCTTCTCTGGACAGCCCTTACCCTGTTTAGTTAAAAATGGTTACTGCTTGTCCTATTTCTGCAGGCCTTGGTAGAAGTTCTCTTTCTTTCTTATAAGCCACAGTTAAGTATTACTGGGTTGCAGTAAGGTATTCCTGAAGCCTTTTCTTCTCCAGGCTAAACACTCCCAACTGTCTCAGCCTTTCTTCGTAGGAGAGGTGATCCAGCCCTCTGATCTTTTTCATGGCCCTCCACTGGACCTGCTAGAGCAGGTCCACATCTGTCTTGTGTTGGGGGCCACAGAGGTGAAAGCAGTACTCCAAGTGAGTGGTATCTTAAGGGAGTGGAATAGAGGGGGACAATCATAGAATGGTTTGGGTTGTAAGGGACCTTTAAAGGTCATCTAGTACAACCACCCTGCAGTGAGCAAGGACATATTCAACTAGATCAGATTGCTCAGAATCACCTCCCTTGACCTGCTTGTTTTGATGCAGCTCAGAATACAATCAGCATTCTGGGCTGCAAGTGCACTCTTACCACATTTTTCATCCACCAGTATTCTCAAGTCTTTCTCTGTAATGCTACTTTCAATCCATTCATCACCCAGTCTGCACTGATACTGGGGATTGCCCTAACCTAGGTGCAGGATCTTACACTTGGCCTTGTTGAACTTCATGAGGTTCACATAGGCCTTTTCAAGCCTGTCGAGGTCCATCAGGATGGCATCACATTCCCCCTGTGTGCCAGCTCACTTGGTTTCATCTGCAGACTTGCTGAGGGTGATTTGATCCCACTGTCTATGTAATTATTAAAGGTACTGAACAGTACCCATCTTAGGGGAGCCTGGTGACAGAACCAGAGGTAATGGGCACAAACTGAAACACTTTAGGAGGTTCTCTGAGCATCAGGAAACACTTATTTACTGTGATCCTGACTGAGCACTGGAATAGGTTGTCCAGAGAGGTTGTGGACTCTCCCTTCTCAGAGACATTATAAAAAACCCAGGACCAGACACAGTCCTGGGCAACTAGCCCTCCTTGAGCAGGGAGGTTGGAGGGACCTACAAAGGTCCCTTACAATCTCAACCATTCTGTGTCTAATCTTGAGTACAGTAAATAAATTATAGATAGCAAAAATATTGTTTAAATATATTACAGTAACATAGTACAGCATACAATATAAATGTTAATTTTTACATTAAATATGTGGTTGACCCTTCACTTTTAAGTGAATAATCTTTGAGGATTCTCAAAAGTGAAGGCTCTTTGAAGAATTTCTATTATTAGTTATTTTCTCAATGGCACATCTTAGCAGAAATAGAAGACAATGCTCTTTTAAACTTTAAACTTCTCTCAGGCAATAATGTCCATACCCTTCAAAGAAATCGGCTCCTGAATTTGTGAATGTTCATTGTGTTATGCAACACATCATGACCTTCTGGTGGCATGGTGGATAAAAAAATGATCCTTTTTTTTGGTAAGATTTAATTTTCCCTTTATTTTTCCCATTAATAAAAGGATACAAAGTATCACAGCCAACAGCAAGAATATCTTATTTAAAAGTGATGTGATCAATTCCAGCCTATTAAGAATATTACTTATACATATAAATCAATAGCAATCTCTGAGCAATAGTTAGTATGGAAAATAATTATTTTAGAAAAAAACTAATCATCATTTGTTAAGAATTTGTATAACACCAGGAAAGTATCAGCATTACAGTTACCTCAGGAAACTTCAAAATATTGAGTCAGTCAGGAAACTTGTTTATTGTTATAACATATATTTCTGCACTAAAATAAAAAGATCCAATCCATCTATCCATGTACTTAACGATTCCATTTACAGCACTCGGCAGGAATAATAGCTGAGCATCCAGTAACAAACAGGAGAACCAGAAAAGACATGTCTTCATACAGAAAAAAACCATCATCATGGAAATAACTTTAGCTGATTTTATGCAGTGCAAAAGAGAAACGTGTTCAGGCAACTTGATCTCTACTGCTATTCTCTGCTAACCTTAAGCAGGGTTTCTTTGCCCCACAATCCTGCAGTTTGTTTTATGTATTGAATAATTTCCTTCAATAAATAATGAAAAAATCCTATACTTGTTGTAGTATGTAAGGTGCTCATTCACCATCTTTTTATTTTTTATTTATATTTACAAAGTTAATTGGGATATATTGGTTAGCCTCACATACAGCCTGTAGCAAGAACAATTAATTTTGTAAGAGGAACTGTGGTTCTTAAGTGGCGATTATGTGCAAATTGACTTCCTGTGTATTTGACTGACTTAGTTGCATACTTGACATGCATAGGACATGCATAGTTGCCCAAATTTGTCTGCCTATGAAAAGCAGAGGTTTCTTTGCCCTGCCTCTCACCTTTACCCTCTTCAGCAAAGAGAAATAGGAGCTTCAAAGAAGCAATTCATTGTTTCTTTTGTACACCTCTACTCTAGGAAGGGATGAATCATACCTTACAAAGGCCCCTGATGGCAAGGGAAGGCTAGACAACAGATAAGATAAGGTATTAACACTGCAGATGTCTATGGTTACCCAAATGGATCTGACTCCAGAGTTTTTTACTTTTTTGTACCTTTTTATGTTTTTGTAAAAGCAAATTAATTCTTTACTACTTCATACAGTTTTTAGTTCTCATTTACCAACACAATCATTTATTACCAGTGTATCACAGACATTATAATAATTATGAAAATGCTTTGTATTTTATAAATTACATCATTTGTCCTGGATGTCACAAATAATTTTTGTATAAAAATTCAGTATTTAGTTAATCCTTACAACATCACTGTGAAATAGGTAGGTACCATTATGATTAAAGGGTGACAATTAATTGTTGCCATGTGTAATTGAGCTGCATTACCCCAGCACACGTCGTGCTTCCAGGTGACTGAATATTTAGAGGGACCTGGGTCATGTAGGACTTCTTTATAAAGTGCTGACCTTCTTGGGGGATTACTGCTTCTGGGTGCATAGAAGAGAACGTGTGTTGGCTAACTTCTTAGCTCATGCACTGGAGTTTATTTGTGGTGGGTGAGGTAATCTTGTCTTCTGGAGACCTTTGGGAATGCAATTCTGAGAAGACTTCTGTGGATAGAAAGAGTCCTTGGTCCTCAATTTCAGTCTGTCACATTTGTGTAAATAATACCTCATTAACTAGCCATAACACATTTTACAAGGTTTTCAACTAGATCAACAACATGACCTGAACACTCACTGTAACCATTCCCTTGTTTCATACACTGTGACATGCATACCTGGCTGTGGGTGCAGGGACTAATGTTGTCTCTTGGCATTTATTTTGTAAGAGGAGACCGAGTTCTAAATAATTTGGTCACATCTTATTACATCTGAGGAGTAATAAGCAATTGTGATAATTTCTGTTCAGTAGATAAAACCCAAGTTCTTTATTGTAGGCTTTACTGTGAACAATAAATCATCTCACAGATGATTCCCACACAGCATTAGTAACTTGAATGCACATAGCAAGAGGAAATAATAGCATGTAAGCAAATGCATGAAAGAATCACCTCAAACATCTATAAGGCTAGATATGTTAGTATTGATTGCTCTCAGATACAGTATTCCAATTACAGTTGCTTCAATGTCAATGTCTTTGGTATTCACTTATTAAAACTCCAGCAGGCAATGTTTATATAGATGTCAGTAGATGTATGTTTTTGGGTATGAGCTTGTCAAAAAAAAAAATCTGTTTAATGTCTCCAATTTTTGTAAATCCTTCATTGTTGTCAGACAGAATTTCCTAGACATGGTGATGGGTGTCCTGATTTATTTAGCTTCTTTCTTCAGGTTGCATGAGATTTGGTATAGCTTTGATCAAGCATGTAATGTTTGCAAATAAGAGAGAATTCATAATCTATCAGAGTCCAGGAAGTCTCCTTAGGTAGTGTTAATAATGAATTCACAGATGACAGTCCTAAATGGCTAAAAACTCAGGGTTTGGGTTCAACAGTTAGTTTACAAAGGAATTTTGCAACAATGACTGATTCTTTGCTTGATTTTGACTTAGGGTTCTGAAGCCTGTGGAATATTAGCAGATCTTGGGGGTAGAGGTGGAAGGAAGTGCATTGATTTCACAGAAGGTTTATCTTGATCTGAAACTTGTTAGCTAGAGTTTGTATGCTTATAATACGTTTAAAATGCATGTCTAAACTTCTTGACATCTCTATCTGGTAATTTTATACATGAAGCTTGGTTAAATGCCCATTTTAGTCAAAGAGTGATTTGCTTAGATGTACAACGTGCTTTTGCTTCTTGGCCTTTGCTTGCTGCCTTGGGGAAGCATGGATTTTTTATGTTTCACATCACATATGCTAGTCCTAAGAAGGTATCTCAGACACCCATAGGAATATCAAATAACAGTAGACATGTGCACTTAAAAAGTTAAGCCCAAAATATCCATGTTAAAAGAATTCAAATACTTTATAGTTAAATGAGTAAAATTTCATATCTAGAAAGTCAAACCTCAAGAAAATCTCATCTAAGGCTAATTAATAATTTTACCCTACCTAAAACTTTTCCTTGAAATTAAAGCATTACTTTTACTGAAGCAATTTCTTTCCAGCAGTTTTCAGTCCTTTTCTTGGTTATGAGGTGTCAGCCCCACCTAGTGAATGATTAATGAATTCTTAAAACGTAGCACACAAGAAAAGTTATAAGTAAATGCTCATTTTTTTTTCTGGTCTATTTATTCTGTTTCTTCTACTAAAGATGTCAGTGACTTTATTTCACTGGAGCAGTGTGTAAAATACACTGGTGGAGGTGAAATCAGAGACAAGCCCAATGGCTTGTTCTCACATGTTACAAGATCAGTTATAACAGTTTTAGCACTGTGGTATGATTCAGAGTACAAGCAGCGTCACAGCAGTACAAGTTTTGGAGTACAAAAGAGAGAAGGATTGTTCCTGTGTTTTACAAAGTTGTCAAAGAGAAAAATGTGTTCACACGTTAACTACATCACCTAATTAGGTAGTCAGTGCACTGAAATATAATCAGGAGACAAAGTAGCATGAGCAAGTTTTAGGGTACTGGGACAGATTCTTGTTTGGAATAAAGTGGAATAAGATTGAATAAATTAGAATAAACTTCTTTGGCTTGAGGCATTGCTTTTAAGCGTCTGGGAGTATGGCTTACTCATACTTGAAGGAAAGGTCTTGCTGATAGCAAATAATTGTTTCTGCTGTTCCACCCAAACAGTTTATATGTCTTTTGAAGACTTTAAAACAGCACGGGTTTGAATTTAATTAGCTTAAATTACATTGAACAACTCATATTTGATATTGTTTGTTTTTTTTTTTTTTTTTTTTTTTACTGCAATTTAATCTTGTATGGCAGCAGAATAGTTTAGAACATATACTAAACATAAAACTCCCAAAACCACATGAAGTGGCTTTTAAGGGACCTGGCATTACAGATTTAAGTATTTAGGTTAGAAGGATTGTTTTCCAGAGTTTTCCATGTAGCCCTTTGCTTCCTACTTCTGAGAGGTTGTTTGGTACAAAACAAGTTTTGAAAGCACTATAAAGAGAGTTGAACCTTACTAAAAGAAGATGAAGGGTATTCAGCTGTGAGCTACAGACCTCAGCAGCATAGGTGAGGTTTGGCCTTCTCCTGGAAGATCCAGCAAGGACACATTCTGCTTGTGCACTACTTGTGCATCAACATGTGTACCTCCTGTGGCACTTACACGTACACTCTGTGTCTTACAAACAGGGAGAGTTTTGCTTGTACTGCTTATCCCCAGGCAGCATGTTTGTATGGGATGCTGAACAGACCAGAAATGAAGGCAATTGCTAAGAAATTCCATGTCATGGCCTTGTACCCTCACAGCTGGCTTGAACAGTGTCTCTTTAGATTTCTTATAGTAGACAGGGAGAAGGACTAACACATTAACTACAGAGAAAGCCCAGGGAAATTAATGTAATTGAAAAAGACACCAAAGTTTACCTACTGTTCATAAGCAGGCCACTAGTATTTGTTCATTTAATTTAGCAAATCTTGATTAAACAAGACTTGGAATGACAAGATATGTCACAAACTTGGCTTTTCAGTTATAAACACAAATATATTTTTACATTGAAAGATTCAGATATTCCAGTAAGATTCCTACAGTGTTCAAAAAGTGAAATAATTTTTAATTTTGTTTTCATTAATCTGTGTTTTCCCGTGCAGGCCAAAGGTAATGTATGTATATCAGATTTTCTTTTGGGATGAGATTCATTCTAACTCCATGTGTGGATAACTACACATTTATTAAAAATCACTACTTAAAGTTCTACAATTCTTTTTAAAATCTCATATTATTTAACAATTTTCTGTAAAGTCTTGGC
This sequence comes from Nestor notabilis, assembly GCF_000696875.1. NCBI lineage: Eukaryota > Metazoa > Chordata > Aves > Psittaciformes > Psittacidae > Nestor > Nestor notabilis. The sequence goes on along the minus strand of NW_009941000.1, from coordinate 20,471 downwards.
TCTAGAATTCCTCTGATGTTAGACAGTAACCTCATTTTTTATTGCAATACACAGTAAAATAAGTCTTGGCTTTCCTGCTTCTTAAGCAAATAGTGATCTTTCGTTTGTAATTCAAACCCAAAATAGAGAATTAAAATAAACTACGTAATATTCAAAGACATGCTTCTTAAATGATCTCATGGGATTTGAATACTTTAAGTTAGTAGTTTAGCCCATGTCTGGCCTCACTGGAGGCAGGTTTTGGGGATGTGGTGTCAGGCTTCTTCAGCTCCAACCCTGTCACCAAACCAGGTGTCAGTCAACACCTTGCCTCAAAGAGGAGAAAAAGATGGCTTTCCTTGGGCTTTCTGCTTTGAAAATTTTCAAGGTCCCTTTAAGATTTTACAAAATATCACAATATGTAAAGTCACAGTGGTGCCTTTTTGCTCAGTTTGGCACTCCTCCGTAGCCTGACGGGGCCTGCTGTGGTGTTTGCATGGTGCCTCATGATGGAGGAATTGATGGAGTGGTGCCCTGCTCCATGGTGCCTCTTCGTGGAGGATGTGGTGTGTGCTCCAGGGTTCCCATGGTGGAGGGCAGGCTGGAGTGGTGCTCTGCTCTGTGGTGATGGCACCAGGGAGGAGTCACAGTCACAGTCTGGTTTATAAACACATGCTGATGTAACATCCTCTGGTTTACTCTTTACAAATGTTTGACCCAGAATGAAACTGAGCTTTTCTTAGTTCAGTCCAATACAAACTAGACCAACACATCCTCCATTCTGATCCAGGGATCTCACTGTGCCACGGCAGAGAGGAACTGTCAGTTAAACACTTGCTTTTCTGATAGTTGGCTTAGGCTTTGTGATCATGAGCTGCAGCTATTTATCCATTGCATAGCTCTGTGTAAAATGTTTGCTTCAGTAATTTGGCCTTAGTATGGGAATAAGGGGCTTGAAAAACACATATCAGTTTGCATTACAGATGTAAAGGGCAGAAGCACTCAAAGGCATCTCACAGATATTGAACAGGAAGCATGTGTTTTGGGGCCTTTTCCAGAGGTAGTTATAGCTGACATTTCTACATATGAACTGTTATGGCTGTAACTCTTGGTGCTTCAGAATGGGCAGACTGCTTCCACTGTTCATTCATGAAGTGTCTGTAAGTATTTGAGTGTCATGGTTTAAACCCTGCAGTACCACGCAGCCACTTGCTCACCCCCTCTGCCCCCTTCCTCGGCAGGATGGGGAGGGGAATAGAAAAATTGTAAAACTCAAAAGTTGAGATAAGTTTAATAACTAAAGTACAATGTAGTATTTACTATCGTTGTAATACTAATGATAATAATGATAGAGATAAGTGGGAGTGAGATATAAAACTGAAAGAGAAAGGAAAAAAAACCCCAACAATAAACAGCAGTGATGCACAATACAACTGCTCACCACCCGCTGACTGGTACCTAGGCTGACCCGAGCAGCGATCAGGCCCTTCCAGGTGACTCCCCCCAGTTTCTATACTGGGCATGACGTGCTGTGGTATGGAATACCCCTTTGGCTAGTTTGGGTCAGGTGTCCTGTCTCTGCTCCCTCCCGGCTTCTTGTGCCCCTCCTCACTGGCAGAGCATGAGACTGAAAAAGTCCTTGAGCAGAGTAAGTCCTACTAAGCAGCACCTAAAACATCGATGTGTTATCAGTATTGTTCTCAGACTGAAGCCAAAACAGCACTGCACCAGCTACTAGGTTAAAAATTAACTCTATCCCAGCTGAAACCAGGACATTCAGTAAGAAGCTGTTCCTCTAAAGATAGGGTCAAAGCTGTTTTTCCTTTGTCTTTATAACTTCATAGATGTGATGCTTAGCAGTTTTAGAAGAAATAATTATGTATGTTTCAGTTTATTTCTACTGGGAATGTAGAACTGCTGTGGTGGCTTAACAAAGCAAAAAGAAACAGCGCAAATGTGGCAAATATCAGGATTTGCCTGTTCAAATCCAGGATTAGAACACTGCAAGAATAACATGGTTATTCAGAGATGAGGAAGAATATTTAGCAAATCATATTTAATTATTCTGTTCAAATTTGCATGTCACTCACTTTTCCATTCCATTATCTATGAATAAATCCTGATTAAATAGGAGCACTTGTACGAGTTTTTACGTGACAGTGCCACCTGCTGTTACATCGTGCGACTTGTATAGAATTTTCTGAGTAATGTAGTGGCCTGTTACCACTTTCGAAAGGTAGGCACACAGGAGAGTTTAGGAGTGGTGGTGCTGTGCTGGCAGCCTCATTTTGATATTTGGTGCTATATAACATTGTTCTTTGTTAACAGTTAATTTGGAAGAATGGAGTAACCTCACTGGGAGTGACTGAAACATACTCATTCCTCTGGGATATAGCTCATGAACATTCCTAACTCATCATGGCCTGTTGAAAGTGAGGTCCACTGGCAGAACGCATGTAAGTTTTACCATTTCCTTCTCATTTGATTCAGGATTTCAACTGGTGTACATGTTCTCCAAGCACCATAGCATTTGGCATGTGTGCAAAGTCTGCAAAAGCTTGACTACGGCTCATGGTGGAGCTAAGGAGTCTTCATACCTTGGCTTGCGCAGTGTAGTACCTTTATGCAGTTCTGGTTAGACCAAAAGCAGATCTGTTGGTGCTCAGGATACCTTCACAGGTTAAAACTTGGGCATCTGTATGCCTTAAGCATCTCTTTGAATTGACACTTTGAATGGGCATTTTAAGAAGCTAGAGGTTGGATTAAAGCACCTACAGGAGCAGTTGAACATCTCATTGTCCTTTTCAACCTTCTCTAATTCTGCTCTATCCATTATAAAGTGAAGAGAGGGGAATGACCGAAACAGCATAAGATACTCCTTTTGTGGATGCACCTTGGATTTATAATGATCTGTTGTACCTTACTTTCTATTTTTACAATTTTTCTACATTCTGTGTGGGTTTCGTCCTCTATGAAGCTCAGGTTTTCATAAGTGCTGCTGAAACAGCAGAATCTTTTCTTGAGAAGTGATAGCTAATTCAGAATTCTACAAAGAAAATATAAAGGTAAAACTGTTTTTCCTCTATATGCATTAGTTTTTTTTATGTAGACTGATTTTCATTAGTATTGCTTACTATCATGAGGTCCTTCTGTTATTTTCCCAGCCCTACCCCCTGGACTGTTATTGTTAGAGCCTTGAATTACTTAGTGGCATTTGAAAACTATATCACTTAACTGTTTGTTCGGTTTTCCAAGTCATTCTTGAGCATACTGGGTAGTACAAACCTTCACACAGATATCTGGGTGGAACCTGTTGTTATCCTTCTTTCACTGAGAAAAAAAGTAACTTACTTCTGTCATACTTTTGTTTTATAGCTTTAAACCAGATCTTTATTCATGCAAGGACTTTCTTCTTTTTTCACAACAACTTATCGTCTGTAGCTGGCTTTGCTGAGCAACTTGTTGAATGCTTTCTGGGGATCCTAGCAGATTATACCAAATATATTTTTCTCCAATTGTTTTGTGACATATGGCTTCTCCTTACAAAGCTATGTTGATTCTTCCTAAAGATATTTTTATCTATGTATCAATACATTAATTATACTGTTCATTGTACTTCCTAAGAATTTGCCTGGTACAATTTCAGATTTACTTCTCTGGAGTTCCCAGAGTCCTTTTTAAAAATTGTCATCGTATTTACTGGTTTCTACGCTTGATACTGAGATGGTTTCAAGCGCATGGTTACATATGGCAGTGAATTGATTTCCTTTAGAACTTGCTGGGAATGGTATTGCTTCTCTTTGGCTGTCTTCTCAGCCTAGCTGCTCTATTTGCAGTTTCTAAAAATGTAGTCTCAGAATTGTCTGGGATGTGGTGTCTCATAATTATATATTTGAGCAACCCCTTATATTCTGTCTCCTAGTTTTGCAAAAGTTTTAAATCTATCTCAGCATGTCACACTAGGGCATCTGATACTGACTTCGTCAAGGAAGTGATGCTGTAGTGGTATTATTACCTGTAATAGACATTCTGTGTTATGAGCCGATATGGCAAATTAATTTATCTGCTTTGACTCTAAGTAATCTTTGATGTATGACTTCCCCCCTACTAAGTTCAACAGCATTGTCCATCCCATATAACTTATGTCCTGGAATGGCAACACCTCTGCAAGAATAGTAGCTATCAATAATAAGATTTTTGGAATCAGTGGATTTTAGTGATGAGTATTTCTGAAAATGGAATTAAGCATTTATCTCCATTTTCAGGTACCTATCTAGATGAATTTCAAATTACAAATCTAAGAAAACAATTTTAATTCCTTACTAAATATAGTTTTGGTAGTCATAACCAAGCTTACTGTTATTAAAACCATAATTATGTCCATAATATTGTCCATATGGACAAGAACAGATTTTATTAACGCAAAAATAGCTTTACTGTTACTTAATGAATTAATGATACACATTGAGGAAACTTGAGATAGCCTCATTTATTCAGTTTCCCTGAGATTTTTTTCCTTAACTGTGGACATCTCCAAGCACATATTAGATGATTTCGCTCATTTTTGTTGCCTATGCTTTCAAACGAAGATAAATGTTGTCCTATCTTACTCTGTCTATATTTCTCTGTTCCTAGGACTCTCTAGACAAACTCCTTTATTCCCAGTTATTTGTTTATCAGTATATTAAATCTTCAGAATTCCTTATTCTTATTACTGGCATGCCTGTGTCACTAATTGCATTAAAAAACCTCAGACTAATGGAGTTTATGCATACCTACCTTAGTCCTGGTACCTACCTTAGTGCAGGTTTTGTACTAGTGACATTTCATTAGCATTATTTTAATTCTCCTTGGCAGCTCTAGAGTGCTTTGGGTAAAATTCTCACATAAGAGTACATAGAATACCTGAGATTACATTTTAAAGTAACTCTACTTAGATACATTCTGTACACAACATATAGCAGTAATTTCTATAAAGTCATAACATATGATAGGCTCTTGTTAGACTTACTGATTTCCTTCAAGGTTTCCACAACATTAAGTGCTAAGGAAACTTTTGAAAATGGAAATTAATTATCCAGTCGTTTATTCCCTTAGCTCAGTTCTAGTCATGCCTTTTGTCCAGTTTGGCAGGTTGACCCTTAAATGAATCATTTCCCTGCACAGACATGATTTGTAGGGAGAGAGTCAAATCATGACAAAACCAAAAAAAATGTCTAGACAACCCTTACCTAATTGCTGAGGGGGGAGTGGAACAACATTTTTGGTTTTTTTTAAACATATACTTTGCAGTTGCTTTGTGCCAAACTTGCTCTGTAGGGAGACAAGATGATGAATAAATCACTGTTTGTTTGGCACGTTAAGATGAGTAGATTTTGCTGATATTGTCCAAAGAATGCAAAAAAAAAAAAAAAGTGATACCAACCAACAGTTCATCTCAACCAAGTAACTGATTTGTAGAGTAGTGTATTTCAGCCTTCTACACCACAGAAATGTGGTTCATTTATGGTTTCAGACATTAAGATAATGAGGAGATGTGGTAAACAAGGTGGGGTGTCTGCATGCTGAACACCGAATAGCTTTCGTTTGGCAAACAAGGAGGTTTGGAACAAAAGAATAGATTTATAGTTGTGTAGCAGTTTCGCCCTCTGAAAGGGACAGATTCAAGGTTAGAAGCTCTCATCACCTTCAGTAAATTTTGGACCATACCTACTGAAGCTGACCATTTTTCCCCAAACCTGAAACATTTTTCATCAACCCAGAGCTTTTTCTGCAGAGATGAAGGGAGGATTTGGGATTTCAGTTAAAAAAAAAAAAAAGAGAATTAAACAGATTTTATATATTTAGAACACAGACAGCTACTGCCATTTGAAAAGTCTGTTCCACAAACTGTGTAGAGTTTGTTCATGAATCAGTGCATAGATACAACAGACACAACATTTATTACTGGCTTAGGTGTGTGAAAAAGCACTAGACTCACAGGTCAAGTAAGATGAACATTCACAGGAGATAAATTGCCATTTTGTGACATATACCTGTGGTACAGCAAATAAAGAGGAAATGGAGACGCTAGACAAATGCAGCATAAGAGCTTAAAGAGAAATTTCTGTAGAACAGTGGGTGGCACTGTTCACATGTGCTAAAAAAATTCATCCTGCTGCCTAATATGTGCAGTGTTAGAAAGGGAAAATGAAGGTGACGCTGTATATAGTTGAACATTTTATCCATAAAGAACAGGACTTATATGCTTTTAATACTAGGTCTTTATCTTACGCAAATAATGATGACGGTGATGATGATGATTATATTTTACAGCTCCTTTCAACCTGCTTTTGGGACATACCAAAGCACCCTGAAACATAAATGAAATCAGCATAATACATTTCAGTAAGAGAGGTAAACATGACTCCTTTCCTGAAAGGAGGAAATATGGAATTGATTTTATTCTGGTCCCTCTGGCAGGGGGAGCACCCCCAGAGCTTGCTCAGCAACTGAAACTCATTTTAGTGCTGGCCAGGGTGTGAGACCACACAGCTACAGAGGGCAGGAGAGAGGGGGAACACAGGGTTATAGCACACAGCAACAAACCTTGCCTGCTCTCTGCTATCCCCCAGTGCTCTCTGTGTTGCCGCAGGAGGCATTGCAATTGCCTCTGCTCTTTTTAGAGAGAAGCCTTGTCTTTGCATATCAAAGTGACAAAACAAATTGTGGATACCTCATAGCAGCCTTCCAATATCTGAAGGGGGCCTACAAGGATGCTGGGGAGGGACACTTCGTTAGGGACTGTAGTGGTAGGACAAGGGGTAATGGCTTTAAACTTAAACAGGGGAACTTTAGGTTAGATCTAAGGAAGAAGTTCTTCACAGTGAGGGTGGTGAGGCACTGGAATAGGTTGCCCAAGGAAGTTGTGAATGCTCCATCCCTGGTGGTGTTCAAGGCCAGATTGGACAGAGCCTTGGATGACATAGTTTAGTGCGAGGTGTCCCTGCTCATGGCAGAGGGTTGGAACTAGATGATCTTAAGGTCCTTTCCAACCCTAACTATTCTGTAATTCTATGATTCTATGATTTTCCAGTATGGACCACGGTACAACATTATGAATATCTGCTTCAATAAATAATATTCCTGCAAACAGAACCTGCAGTATAATGTGCAGAGATGTATATGGAGAAATATTCTATGAGAGATATTCCAGTAGTAGAAAGAAAAGATGTATTTGCATAGATGTCTTCCTGATTCGTGTGTACACAGCATTTCTTGTGTTAGATCTAATAAAAATTGCAGTTCCCATGTGAATATATTGAAAACTCTGGTGATATTCCTTTGTATTTGCACAATGAAGCTGACTTTTTTCACAACTGGCAAGAAATCCAGAATTAAAGTACATTCAGTTGTAAGAAATACATTTTATTCTTTCTTTGCTAAAAATACATATGCATTACAAAAAGATTAATAATTCTAACTAAACTCAGTCAAATAATGAGTGAGCAGACTAAAAAACACATCTGTTGGCTAAACTGTGCCAGATATTTAATGCATGACATGCACAACACATTAAAAAAGAAAAAAAGACAATTAACAATTCAAATGGGTTTCCAGACTACTACACAATGATCTGATGGAAGTATGTATTCAGATCATGCATCCTCTTCTATAGCTCTCTTTAGCAAAACTACATACCATTGAAAATGTGAAGCATGGCCAGAGCTAATGTGATAAAGACAAACAAATGAAATCTTTCAGTAATTTAAGGAGCTGATACTTCACAGCCAAGCAGTGTTCCCAGCAATTTTCCCACAGGTTTAACCACATTGATGAGGTTCAAACTGGTGACTAATACAATGAAACTTAAGCAAGGTATAATTTTCTCTTATGTACAGTTAGAAATCTTGTGTACATCAGTGTAACATATTTATGATTAGCATTTGTATTGGCATAACTATTGACAGTGATGGACTGCTTGTGTTCTTAACAGACAGAGATCAGAGACCTTGATTTATAAGCAATGAAATTGTGGAACCTCCCTTTAATGGAGCCACAGCCCAGAGCAGATGTTGGCCCAGAAGCAGCCAAATCTCATAGCCTTTAAGACTCAGGGGAGTTCTCCTGTCCCATGCAGATCCCCCCCCACATACAGAGTGCACACACATCTGGCTGCAGAGATCAACATAGAAAGCAATACCATTCCTGCACTGCAACAGCTTGTTTACATGTGAGCCACTGCTTTTATCCCACCTCCTTTCATATTTTCCATGCTTCCTTCTACTTCTCCAGTGAGCCTACAGGCATGACCTCTCAGTGTCCATAAAGTGTGATGGAGGGATGAGGATAGTACAGAGGACAACTTCCAGTTGATTAAGATAATTGGTACGTTTAGGATGATTACAGTGTTGGAATTGGTGGTCACTTTTGCAAAACAGTATAAACAAAGCTATACAATAGCATACACTATATTTTCACCATCCCTTACAGGAAAAAAAATGATACTGCTGCTTTTGGTATATTGAATGAATGTGAGTTAAACAAAATTGGACATGTCCTGTCATGTATACAGTTCTGGTGTCCTCAACATAAGAAGTACATGGAACTGTTGGATCAAGTCGAGAGGAGGGCCACGAGGATGATAAGAGGACTGGAGCACCTCCCATATGAAGACAGGCTGAGGAAGTTGGGGATAGTCAGCCTGGAGAAGAGAAGACTGCGTGGAGACCTCATAGCAGCCTTCCAGTACCTGAAGGATGATGGCGACGGACTCTTTGTTAGGGACTGTAGTGGTAGGACAAGGGGTAATGGCTTAAAACTTGAACAGAGGAAGTTTAGATTAGATCTAAGGAAGAAGTTCTTCACAGTGAGGGTGGTGAGGCACTGGAATAGGTTGCCCAAGGAAGTTATGAATGCTCCAACCCTGGAGGTGTTCAAGGCCAGGTTGGACAGAGCCCTGGGCAACATAGTTTAGTGTGTGGTGTCCCTGCTCATGGCAGGGGGGTTGGAACTAGATGATCTTAAGGTCCTTTCCAACCTAAACCATACTATGATTCTGTGATGGCACACAACATTTATCCCCCAGTATGACTACAGGCTGGGGAATGAAGGCATTGAGAGCAGCCCTGCCAAGAAGGACTTGGGGGTACTGGTAGATGAAAAGCTAGACATGACTCAGCAGTGTGCACTTGCAGCCCAGAAAGCCACCCATATCCTGGGCTGCTTCCAAAGGAGCGTGGCCAGCAGGTCAAGGGAGGGGATTCTCTCCCTTTAACCTGCTCTTGTGAAACCCCACCTGGAGTACTGTGTTCAGACCTGGAACTGGAATCCTCAGCACAGGAAAGACATGGACCTGTTGGAAAGGTTCCAGAGGAGGGCCACAAAAATAACCAGAGGGCTGGAACACCTCTCCTGTGAAGAAAGGCTGAGAAAATTGAGCTCCTTCAGCCTGGAGAAGAGAAGATCCTGGGGAGACCTTAGAGCAGCCTTTCAAATACTTAAATGAGGACTATAGGAAAGATGGGGACAAAGTTTTTACCAGGCCCTGTTGCAATAGGACAACGGGTAATAGTTTGATGCTAAAAGAAGGTAGATTTAGACTAGACATGTGGAAGGAATTTTTTACAGTGAGGGTGATGAGGCACTAGAACAGATTCCCCAGAGAGTTCTTGGATGCCTTATCCCTGGAAACATTCAAGGCTAGGTTAGGCAGGGCTTTGAGCAACCTGGTCTTGCTGCAAGTGTCCCTGCTCACTACAGGAGGGTTGGGCTAGATGACTGTCCTGGGTTCCGCTACAGCAGTCATTTTTTCTCCTTCTTAGTAGCTGGTGCAGTGCTGTGGTTTTGACTTTCAGTCTGGGAACAATGCTGATAACACCGATGTTTTTAGTTGTTCCTAAGTAATGTTTACTCTGACCAAGGACTTTCTCAGTCTCATGCTTTGCCAGAGAGGAGGGGAAGCCAGGAGGAAGCAGAGACAGGACACCTGACCCAAACTGGCCAAAGGGGTATTCCATACCACAGCACGTCATGCCCAGTATAGAAACTGGGGGGAGTTACCTGGAAGGCCCAGATCGCTGCTCGGGTCGGGCTGGGTATCGGTCGGCGGGTGGTGAGCGGTTGTGTCCTTTTCCCTTGTTATTCCTCTTATCATTATTATTGGTAGCAGTAGTGGTTTGTATTATACCTTAGTTACTGGAGTGCTGTTATCTCAACCCGTGGGAGCTACAGTCCTCCAATTCTCCTCCCCATCCCTCCGGGAGCGGGGGGAGGAAGGAAAAGGGGGGGAGTGAGCGAGCGGCTGCGTGGTTCCAAGTTGCCGGCTGGGCTTAAACCACGACAATGACCTTTGTAGATGTACCTTCCAATCCAAACTATTCTGTGATTTTATGATTGTGCTAAAATGCAGCTGTCCAGGGGAATGATGGGAAGGGGTTTGAACTTGAGGAATTCTGAAGGGGATTCTGAGATTCTGCTCATGGCAGGGGGGTCGGAACTAGATGATCTTAAGGTCCTTTCCAACCCTATCTATTCTGTGATTCTATTCTATGATTAATTTACTTTTCGTAGGTGTGTTTTGTGGGTGTGTTTTTGTTGTTCTTTTGTTTGTTTGGGTTTTTTTATCCATTTTTTCCTATCCATTCATTGTAGAGAAAACACAAATGTCTCCATAAAATAATCCCTCTTACTTATATAGGGAACCGATACTGTATGTCAAGTGCCTCCATCCATGTGGGATGCAGTATGCTTAATTTTGTCCTGAGAAATGAAAAAGCATGATAATATGTCTTCCTCCTTTTTTGCACAGTAGTCTACAAACTAATGAAATTATCCAGGTTCAGGTGGCTAGGCTGCCCAGCTCATCTTTTGTCCCCCTGAAAATAATAACTAAGCAAATAAATCAGGACTGAAGAATAACTAATGGTCAACTCACGTCAGCTTCCAGCTGACCTGTGCCTTTTGAGTGCTCTTCCAATAAGAACTGACAAAATGGCTTTCTTCTGAATAATTTCTTAAACTGAAAATGACTGCATGGAAGGGAAATATCACCACCATGTCAAATGAAATAAGCATTAGTTCTGACAAATCTAAACTTCTGTGTATTTCCAGGAATGTAAATGAAGCTTCTGTGCTTTTCGCCCCAAGCCTGGATTGTGACGAATATTCTTATCTTACCAGAGAAGGTCTCTTTATGAATGCTGGATGTTGCATGGCAGACAGGCTCAAGGGATTTCCAAGCTAAGAAGAGGTTTTAGTAAGGTAGGTATGTTAATAACAAATTGTCCTGGAAAGTAGGCAGACTAGCCTGCTGCTTCACATAATAAGTGGATTTTGGATATATAAATCCAAACTTAAACAGAATGTAGGTTGATGAGATCTCATGTTTTATTAACTTCTCCTTAGGAAATTCAGTTGTTGTTTTTTCACCAGTGACATTGATGTTAATTTTATTTTGCTAGCTGCTGTCTGTGACATATATATTCCAAGACGATTACTCTTTCATGAAGTTTTGTGCCTAGTTTCAGTTAAAACTGAATTTAGCTTCTACCAAATAATTCATTATCCATGTTTCATGTGTCTGAGTTAGAAAATGACAAGTAACTACATTCTAAGAAATCTACATCAAGAGGAAAGGAAAAGATTATTTTTCTTTGATGCCATCACTTCTTTTGTATACTCAAAGCTTTCTCAAAGTTGTCAGAAAATTCTCTAAGATGATTGGTTGAAGCATGTACCAAAACCACACAAATAATGGTAGTCACAGAATGTAGTCACCTCTCCTGCCTTCTCTCAGCTTCACAGAAAACTACTTTGTGATTGATTAAATATTTCAGCTTTGGTTTAGTGTTTAATCTGTCTCAGCTGTCAGTAGTTTTGAGTGCAATTGAAAGAAATTTTCTCACTTCATTTAACAAGTTTCTATGTAACAACCAAAATCACCTGAAAAGGAAAATTCTTTAGCCTGACTGAATGTGAGGACACAGTTAATCAGGCAGCCCTGTGCATATGATGCCTCTCAAAGAGCAAGGAGGAACAGCATTAGATGAATGTTTTTTAAAGCAGATTTTAGTAAGAGGTAAAACTTCAGAGACCCCCTGTAGACTCCTTAAGCATCCAAACCCAGATACATTCCTACAGTTTAAGACCTAGGAAGAATTCCTCATCTGTCTTAAAAGTAGCTTTCAATTCAGATAGCCTCAGAGGTACCTTATAAATATTCTAAATATGTTTTCATATGAAAAGAGTATAAATAACTCACAGTCTCTTCGAGGGGATTCTGCTCAACAGTGGCGGCTGTTGAATAGGTACCGAGTCTTAACTGTTCCTGTTGACTGCCCTGGTAGTCAGTGGAAATTGATGGTAACCACCTAGCTTAAACAATGATCTTAAAAGAAGCTAAACTTCCAGAAGGATTTACCTTCCTCTCTTATCTTTAGAGGGAAACTAAAGAACAGTCATAAATTATGTACCTTATTTTCCACAGGTAAGTGAAATTGGAAGGTTTAAGTAGTAAATGTTGGTTTCAAAAGCTTTTGAAAATAATGGTCTTCAAATATGCAGCGTCAGACAGCTTTAGCAATGCTACAAGCTTTACATGTAACACATCTTTAATCTCTACTACAGATTAGTTAGACTCCAGCTTTCATCATCTGGAGGCTTTTTTACCCAGAAGACATGTGGTTCCTGATGCACTGTTTCAAATTGGTATACCAGCAAGTAGCATGACTTTGTACATGGAGAGCTCTGCATACTTTGCTTTAGAATATGTTAGTCTTATTTTGACCTTGCTGTTCAAGGAAACTTAGACTTGCAATCACTGTAAGTGTTTTGCGTCATTTAAACAGAAGAAAAATGGGGCTTAAATGTGACTTTGAATCTAGTTTCCATCCTTAAAACCAAAATTACCTTGATCATTCCCAACAGATGTGTCCTTTGTTGTGCTTAAGCCATAGATCACACTGTCTCTGTCCTCTATGCTAAAACCATTTTTCCAAATGCATAACTTAAACTCTCACGATAATTGAATATAATTTGAGGTTTAGACATGTAGACACATTGCTTCCTTCCTCTTTCTGCTGTCTCCTATTTATCAAGAATATTATCAAATGAGAGGAAATTACCTATCAAAATACATTATCTGAGTTACTATATACACCCTATACCGAACATTTTCTTTGACGCCTTCTTCAGTTAGTTTCCATAGCTATATTATGGATACTGTTGTGAAACACAAGCATCTGTTAGGAAGATCAGTTTTATTCTAGGAAATAAAAAATCTGGTTGATGCATTCCGTATGGGACAGTGTGAAATTTCACCCAGAGAACAGTTAAATAAAAATATTTTATTTACAGTGGCTACTTCAGTTTACTCTGGATGGTAAAAGATGTCTCAGTGAACTCCATGAAAGCAATTATCAATGTATTCCCATAGCAAATTAATATCAGTTCTCAAACATTAAATCTAAACTTGATTTCATGAACTCTTAATCTCTCTCTTGTTCAAGAGCACATATTTTCCACTAATGTATTTTGTATGTGTAATTTGCTAAATGGCAAACAGAACTAGAATTCATGCATTGTCAAGGTAGTTGAACCAAACCTATCACCATCAGAAGTGTGTATTTTGCTTCCATGTACATTTACACAATCTTTTTAGTGCCAGGAAGTTCATAAACTATAGTCAGTAGGTTTAAATAATTAAGCTTGATACTTCCTGATCATGGAGGACATTCTTTCAAGGAAAGGCAATTGAATTTCTCAAGCAAAATTCTGGCTAAAATGACTTAATGACATTCTGACATTGTCTTCAGCATGTGGCATTTCAGCTCCTAACTGAAGGCATCCAGAAAGTGATACTGAATGGAGACTGATTTAGGAAGGCGTTATTGTTGGGTTCAAATATAGGATTTGCACACTGTTTACCAACATAGTTAATATTGACATCCCATCAAATCATGACATAGCTCAGCCTGTAGCTTTTCGAGGTCACCAGCAGATGTGAGTTCTGCTAACATCCATGTATGAGTGATTCTGGGCCATTGTCTTTAAACAAAATCTAGAATTTTTTTTCAGTAAGTGCTATTGTACAGCGATGCAATAATGTCAGTTATTACATTCAAACTTTACTGTACATTTTCTAGGTTTCTTGGAATAGAAATTTATTACATAGACCTTACTGTAATTCACATTAGGACTGCATGAAAACCACTATAGATGTTGGAGGATAGTCTGTACCATTATCTGGAGTTTGGACTGATCTCTTCTAATTCCAGCTACATTTGTCTTTCACCACTCAAGGAAAAAAATCCCCAAACGTCTGTAGGAATAACAAAAGGAGTAGTTTTTAGTAGCAATTGCTGCAGATATCAGTAAGTACAAGCAGAGTGTAATTATAATAATCAAACTAAAGAAAACGATTCATGCCTTTAGTAAAATAATACACATTCTTTTATGTGAATAACTAAGAAAAAGGGATGAAATGGCATCAAACACTTCTAAGGACAGAAAATAGTATCCTACAAGATTGTGCTAACTGACATTACATGCCTGTTTTAAGTGGTACCATGCCATAGTGAAACATCTAACTTATGATTGCCTAATTTTCTGTAGGCAGTTGGGATGCAATCAGTTGCAAATAGGTATATGCTCACGAAGCAAACAAAAGCTTCTTTAAGATATCTAAATTTCGGAACCTGTCCTTAAATCCCTGAAAACTGCTGAGTAATATTTACATAAATATAATGACATTGCCTCTGCCATACTTGAGATCATTTCTTCCTAACTACAACCAAAGAATTTAAACAACGGCAGAAGTGGTGAGTTTGCTTGGTGTATTGATACCTGCAGGTAACTTAATAGGCTTTTATACTCAGAATCATATTTCCTCAGGCCTGTCTTTTTCTAAAATTGTTATTTTGAAATCTGCAGTGTTAGTATTGAATATACTGTCAGGCCTTGGCCCAAAAGCTGTCCTGTAAGCACGTTCCAGATATTTAACACTCCGAATGCTGGTTGATAAAAGAAACTGCCATGCAGAAACTCACTGAAGCACAAAGCTCTGACCTGTGAGGCCAGGAAAAGCACTCTCTTTCACTTATATTTGTAGCTAGCAGTGAAATGGCACCAAATATAAGTGGGGTGAGTTTGTTATCATTAGCCAAAAATGCAGTAAGAACTTTAAAGGAGAATGAAATGTACTCCAGCTTAAAAGGTAAGTTTCCATGCTGCTGTATGTTTCCACATATTTTGATTCTAAAGCCCTCTAAGACCCATGAATTAAATTCAGTGATTGCTATCAGATCTAGTTTTAGGCAGCTGCTGTCAGGGAAAAATAGATAACTATTGAGCTTGAATGGATAAAAGCACTTTTCTGCAAAAAGAAAGGAATCTTGGAGGTTGAGGCATTCCCATGGTTAGCATTTTCTATTACTAGAGGAGAATTTGTGGTTGAATGTACTCCCTTGTTTTCCCCTCTTCTTAGGTGAGTAGTTTTCTTCAGCCCTCCCTAGGAAGCTTCTGGATATACATTCCTTCTCAGGATCCAAATTGTTAACTCAGTCTAGATCTTTGTTTTGTTAGTACCTCAACTTACAACCCTTTCTATTCTATGGACTTAAGGACAGATCATTTAGTAATCATTTTAGAACCATTACTTTGCTAATGAAGACTACATTACACCTTTGCTTTTGTTCTCAGCTGTTTTAGAGAGGTGTTAGAGAATTTCAAGGAGTCTTATTATTACTGAGAGAGTACTATTGATGTTACTCCCTGATGCATTGAACATATACCAGTAAGACAAAAATATATCTCTGTGAAAGTTGATAATATAGTTTTATAATCTGGAAGAAGCTTTTTTTTTTTTCCCCCATTCTAGACAAGGATAGCCTCAGCAGCTAGAGATTAAAAGTTTTGTCTTACATCAAAGTTTACAGCAGAGGTATACTGCTATATAGTCAAACCATAGGTTTCTACCTTTGCTGTAAAATCAAGATTAACTTATATTTTAATTACTGTCTTAAAATTTTGAAAGTTTGGAATTTATTTAGTTAAACATTGTTGTTTAGATAAGACCGTGCTAGGATTTTCCTAGCAGTAAAAAAATTACAAGAATCACTACCCTTACACAATTGAACAATAGTATTATTTATAAGTCAGTAACAACTTGGTTCTGTGCCATTAAGGAATGAGTTTGTGTCTTTCTAGTCCAAGATTACAAATAATTTGAATTTATTTTAATGTACATTGGGAACTAGGAAGTTAAAAATATCTGCGATTGCTGGAATTAATGTACCATTTGACATTATAACCATTACATGGCCTGGTACCTCCACTACCTGTAAACAGAGTAGCAATAATACTGTAAAGTAAAACTCACAACTTAGAAAACGCTACAGCACAACACTTATGTATATGCAATTTCACAAATATGGGCTATTTTCTTCTCTGAATGTAAAGCTATGTTTTCACTACCAATTTATACTATCAAAAAACCCAAATCTTGAACTTTCAGTGAATTTAAGTATTGCAATATTTAGGTCAAGGACAGTATAACTTGCTTTCATCATTGACTTTTTCCAAGAAAACAGGAGAGGTTAAGAAAAAATATATTAAAAAAACCCCCAGGCCTCTGGATATAATTGTAAGTAAGTCATGCAAATGCCTGGGGTTTTTTGAATGCTTAATTGATTATATTCACGTTGCTCTACACCTGAAGCAATGAAATATCTCTGCCACTCCTATCAAAACACATGATTTGAAATATGGAACACGTTCTTGGGTAAGTTTAGTGTAGCACAGTCTGAAAATGGTCTACATTCCTTCCCAGAGACTAGAGCCTCTGAGGGTGGAAGGGGAAGTCTTTGCAGTGAACCCACTGAAGACATTAGATGGGAATCTAGCAGCAGATTTTTTCACTGCTTCTGTTATTTTTGTTTATTTTATTTTACAAAATAAAGAGAACAGGTGTATTAAAAAGGTTTATGAAATGTAATGACAATGTATTAAATAATGAGTATCATGCCATCTGCCTAATTTCAGTCTGCCACTAAGATAAAGGAAGCACAGATTTGAAAGATCAGAAAAGGGGCATAAAGTTGTCTAGTAATACAGGGTTTACCCAGAATAAAAAAATTATCGAAGTGCACTTATATTGAAGAGTAGAATGATTTAATAGTAGTTTAATAGTAGTTTAATTTAGGAGGTGAACATTATTCCCTCTTAATGATCCCACTTTCTTTTATGTATTACAACACGAGTTAAGGATAATGACCAGTCTTCAAGGTTAAACAGCAGTCGGGGAAAAAAATACTGATGGAAAGAAACCCTTTTTTCAATTTCCAGGTGTACTGTTTCAATTTTATCAGTTTTGGAAGATGATAACATTCTGCTCCTAGTGCAGTGGTGCTTTATGCCTTTTTGTGTATTTTGCTTCCTATTCATTAGTTTCAATGTTCGCATGTCCTGACAACTTCAGTGGATTTTATGCTCAGTTAAAAGTTTTTGATGGAAACATGTTTTTGCGTGGTTTCCATCACACAGTCAATTTTCCATCCTGATATGATGCCCAGATTATAGATTTTTACTAAAGCCTTTGTGCATTACTGCCTGCCCTTTTACAATTTGTTTCATGTTGTTTTGTAGCCCAGTGAGTATGATTTTCACTCCATTCCTAATAAAATATTTTGTGTAGACTGTGCAGGGTCTTGGGACTTGTCTTAGGGATTTGTGGTGGCCTCAGGTGTTTATTGCCTAATCTGTTTGAGCTCAACATCTGTCAATATCCCCTGAGTTTGGGAGGAACCCTCTGAAATGCTAAGCAGAAGCACAGCGTAGTAGACATATGTGAATAAGCATGTCTGTCGTGGTTCAAGCCCAGCGGCAACTTGGAACCACGCAGCCGCTCGCTCACTCCCCACCTCTTCCCTCCTCCCACCACTCCCGGAGGGATGGGGAGGAGAATCGGAGGAATGTGACTCCCACGAGTTGAGATAACAGCTCTCCAGTAACTAAGGTATAATACAAACCACTACTGCTACCAATAATAATGATAAGAGAAACAACAAGGGGAGAGGACACAACCGCTCACCACCCGCCGACCTATACCCAGCCCGACCCGAGCAGCGATCTTCGCCTTCCGGGTAACTCCCCCCAGTTTATATACTGGGCATGATGTGCTGTGGTATGGAATAGCCCTTTGGCCAGTTTGGGTCAGGTGTCCTGCCTCTGCTTCCTCCTGGCTTCCCCTCCTCTCTGGCAAAGCATGAGACTGAGAAAGTCCTTGGTCGGAGTAAACATTACTTAGGAACAACTAAAAACATCGGTGTTATCAGCATTGTTCCCAGGCTGAAAGTCAAAACCACAGCACTGCACCAGCTACTAAGAAGGAGAAAAAATGACTGCTGTAGCTGAACCCAGGACAATGTCATAGAAATATTCAGGATCACTGGTCTCCGTAACTGTCTGAAGGATACAGAGAAGACAGACCCAGACTCTGACTGGTGGTTGAAGTGGAACTGTTGTGCTGCTAGCATGGAAACTGTGACGATAGTTACAGCTAATGCTTTCTCAGTGCTGCTGATGGGCATGGGGACATGGTTTAGTGGTGGATGTGGCAGTGCTGGGTTAATGGTTGGACTCTATGATCTTAAAGGTCATTTGCAACCTAAATGATTCTATGATTCTACCATGTATGGTCCAGGCCTGACAAACATACATAGCCAATATATAGCACACAATAATCTTTATGCAATTTGGGGTTGAGGGATGTTATTGTGCAATTTTCAAAGTAGCTAGCAAAGAATAAGAAGGAAGCAGGTTGTGATAAGTAAAATAAATACAGCTTTCCAGGTGGGCCCTCAGACTTCCATTATCATTGTCTTTCCAACAAAGGACTCAAGATGCTGCTGAAACACCATACTAACCCCTATTCATCCCTCAATCTTCTTGAGGAAGGCTGAAACTGCCGGTGTTGTGGTCCAAGAAGCACTGGAAGGGTAAACGTAACACCAGACAAAAGAGATGGCTAATAGGAAGATTTTTCTTATTTTGTTACAAAAGCCTGCAGTGTGTTGGGAATTGTCAACAGAGGTCTACCATTTGTAAATCTGGCCTGAGAGACTAGACTGCTTTCTATGACAAAATTTTTACGACTGGATTTTCAGCTTAGGGGACAGCAGTGGATGGGATTTTCCTTGATTTTATCAAGACTTTCAACATTGTCTCCCACAAGACTGTCATATCCCAGTGGGGATGGCACAGACTGGATGGGTGGACAGCTAAATTGTAAAAAAACAGGTTGGAGATCAGGCTTAAGAGTAGTAGTTAGTGGGCTTGACACTAACTGATAAGGAACTGACAGGTGGAGTGCTGCAGGGGTCTGTCCAGGACACATCCCATTTAATATGTATCGATGACTGGGAGGAGATGATGAAATGTGTCATCAACTTTACAGATGATACTAAACTGGGAGAATCAATCAATGCACTCAGTGTCCAGGTGGTCTTTCAAAGGGATCTAGATAGGATGGAAGATAGGGCCAACAAGCACAAATGCGAAATCCTGCACCTGGGAAAAGAAGAGCCACTGTAAACAGGAAAGGCTGAAGACAGGGGAGAGCCTGCCCAGGGAGAAGAGGAGCTGGGGGACAGCAAGCTGAAGCAGCAAAGAAAGTCAACACCCTGGGCTGTATTCCCTTCTAGTCAGCACCGTCTAGATCACATCTAGAGTGCTGGATCCAGGATTGGCTACCCCCAATGCAAGAAAGGTAATGATAAACTGGAGTAAACTTACCAGAGGGGCCCCAACTTGGTCGTGGTTGGAGCACTTGCAATATGAGGAGTCACTGGGGGAAGTGGGCATGTTCAGCTAAGGAAGAGGTGGTTATGGGGGACCTAAAACCAGCAGGTCAGTACCGACAAGGAGGCAATGAAGAAGACAGAGTCAAGCTCTTCACAGCATTGCCTGGTTGGAGGAAGAGACACAGTGGATGTGTATTGATGCAGGAGAGGCTCCAGCTGGGAATGAGGAACTTTTTCCTATGGGGACAGTCAATGCCAGAGAAATAATGCAGTCTCCATCTTTGGAGATTTTCAAGACCTGACTGGATAAAACCCTGAGGAACCTGTACTGATCTCATTACTCATACTGCTTGCAGGGGGTTGGATGAGAAACCCTGAGTTTCCTTACATCCACATTTACCTATAATCAGCAGCAACGTACAATTCATTGTTACTGGGTGAAGAGTTATTTTCTCCTTTGGTAACTTTGCATCATGTCAAAGGGACCAGTTTTCTACTCTTAATTCTTTAAGAAACTTGCAAGTAAGTTTCTTCTTTACTCTATAAAATAGTTCTGGATAAAATTGATCAAACTAATGGAACATAACATAGCTAAGAGTTTTTAGTGATGATCAGTTTTATGAAAATATTTAATTTTGTATTTATAATTTGGTGTCTTTTCATGGTGGAATACTCAGGATAGACATATAGAATAGTTAGGGTTGGAAAGGACCT
>NW_009940999.1:79878-88004 GCF_000696875.1 Nestor notabilis | reverse complement strand
GCGGGGTAAGGGGAGGGGGGGTGCCACATCTGAAACCAGCCGCAGCTTGGCACGGTCATGGCTCCAGAGTAATGGCATATTTGGCACTGATGAGGAAGATGGGGTTTGGAAGGGGTGGTGGTCCCAGGGATGAGAGATGCTGTGGGTGATTGCAGAGGGATGCACCAGGTCTCCAGAGCAGAGGAAGGGAACAGACACATGGAGGATGGTGACAGGGAACATCCCTGTTCTCAGGTGATGTTCAGTGCTGCTGCGTGTGCATAGCCCAGCATGGGGAAACGAGGAGCATCCTCCTCTGGGAAGCACTGGGATAGGAGTAAGTGGGGAGCAGGGCTACCAGCCACAAGCATTCTCACAGAGCACCAGCACTGCCCTGTTTTCCCACCCTAAGGTCCAAGAGGAGACCTTGTTTTTGACGGTGATTCTGTCCTGAACAAGGGATGGCAGCAACAGGGACAACACAGGAGCCTACCTGGGGATGTGGCTTTAACTGAGAGCCTAATTCCTTATTATAAGTGCATAAGAACAATGAATAAAACACCCTGCAGGAGACAATGTCTCAATCTCCCAGCAGGCACCAGCCAGACCTTTCCCCACTGTCCTGCTCTTCCCTGGGCTGGCTGGTGCCCCACCAATACCCCTCTTCTGCAGGGCTGAAACAGCTTTGGTGCTTTCCTCTGGGAGCAGAGGAAGGAGGTCAAAACCACGGGGTAACAACTTTGGTTTAGGATGCAAACATGTCAACTCTTTCTGGGGGTGTAAATGAAAACAACTGGCCCCCAAAGTGCAAAGAAAGCATCTGCATCTCTCTCCCTCCACTTTGCAGGCAGCTGCAGCACATGAGGAAAGCCAGAGGAAGATGGAGATGTGACCCCTCCACCCCTGAGAGGACAAGAAAGGCTTTTGGGAGATTGAAACACTACCACCGGCGTGATTACCACCTCTCAGCCCTTTCCAGCTCTGTGTTCCCAGGGGCACTGGCAGGCTGCAATAACCTGGCTTTCCAAAGGTACTGCTCAGCCCTGGTGCTGGTACTGCCCCTCAGCTCCTCACACAGGGCCAGGGGCTGCCCCCAGTCTCCCTGGAGGCAGGAGTGGCTGGATGTAAAAGCTCACATTGCTTGGACAGTCAGTCCCCTGCCTCACTCTCTTACGTGCTCCCCACATAGGGCCTAACAGCAATGAAACCCTTGCACCCGCTGTTTTCAAGGGGGAGGTGAACCAGAGGACCAGGGCTCCCTTTCGCCCTGCCTCAACATCGTCTGCCTGGGCTGCAGGCTCCCCTCAGCACCACAGCCCCCTCACTACCCTCTCTCCCTCTTGCCTTTACCAGCAGCCCTGAAAGCCTGTCGAAACTGCCCCTACAGAGCTGGCACCCCGCAGCGCAGGTCCTGCCCCGGCTGGTATCACCCAGCACCGCCCTGCCCAGCCAGCCGCACCACAGCATCCTGCTGCCCGTCCTGCCTGGCCAGGCCCGCAGGCCCAGGGACCTGCTGCCCCTCCACCACAGAAGCAGTGAGGAACACTAGCTCTTCAACAAGCCTGAGAGGCCGGTTTGAAAATTTAAACTGCCATTTGACTTTTTTTTTTGCTTCCTTTTTTCTTGTAACACCATCAATTCCTTGAAACTCTGAAGAGCTCAGGGGAAAATCTCACAAGAGCCAGTCACTGCACGTGGATTTTCAAATGGAGAAAATTTGATGCGTTATGTTGAAAGGTTTTTTTGATATAATCCTATTTCCCATGATGTCCAGAAATGCACATCCCAAACAAGAGCGCCTGGGACACGCTTCTTATTCATCATTAAGATGTGAGATGCATAAAGCCAAGCCTGAGCAGCTCCAGCTTAACCTGCAGGCTAAGCAAGTGCAGACTTTCAGGTTTTAAACACAAGAGCCTGATTTTCTATTTCTGGCTCGTTTAAAGGCTGGAAGCGAAGACAGCCAGTTACCAGGAACAAGGAATCTATGTCATTAGATAATTGGAAGCATTTACAATTCATTGCACTTGAACATAGGCTGAGATTTAAAGGTGGAGATTTTTTGCTGTTCAGAACTCACCATATCCTCCCATTTCTACAGAGACAATCTTTGACATGCAAGATGCAGTGACAAGTGTGCAAAGATAGCCAGTCAAGAGGAAAATATGAATTTATCTGAAGTTGTTGCTGCCCCATCCCTGGCAGTGTTCAAGACCAGGCTGCACAGGTCTTGAAGTAACCTGGTCTAGGGGAAGGTGTCCCTGCCCATGGCAGGGAGTTGCAACTGGATGAACTTTAGGGTCCCTTCCAACCCAAACCAGTCTTGGATTCTATGACCTAGCACATTTGAAGGAAAAAAAAAAAAAAAACCCAACAAAAAAAACCCCACCAAAAACAAAGCCCAAAACAACCAAAACCCAAGCAAACAAAACAACAACCACCAAAACTTGAGGGGTTTCATCCCTTCTCCCCTGCATTAGAAATTCACATCAGGTGCGACAGAAGCAGCACCCGAAGCACTAGCCTAAGTGCCATTATTTGCATTTAGAAAGCAATGAGACCCATGTTTCTGTCCAGGATTTCCTGGGTGGAAAGAGAGGAGCATGTTCCAGGCAGCACATGCAGAGCCTGGCCAAACAGCCTCAGGACACCTCAGCCCCCGTTTGCACCACAGGAGAGACCTATGCCTGTGTAGCATGACTGACACATTCTGGGCACACGGGACTTGTTGAGTAACACGGCATCATGTGTGCACAGAGATGCTGCTCGTACCTCGGGAGACGTCACAGCATTACAAGAGGTGCTGGCAGCCCCAAGAGCTGCTGCATGCATGGGGCGGGGAATGAGAATGAGCACCCAGGATGTGAACCCCCAGCATCACCTGCCATCCAGTGCTTAAGAATGCAAACTGCGACACTCAAACCTGCTACAAAGGCGAGGAGTTTGCTGACTACATTTCTATCCACATTTGCATCACATTTCAAGGAAAGGAGCCTTAAAAGATGCAAGGTAGCACATTCTTGTGATAAGGCAAGACCTACTAGTGGACATGTGGTAACCACTGCCACTTCTCCCTGGAAAAAGGGCTAGAGACATTGTTTTTATTATTTCTAATAATAAAAAAGGAAGCTCTCCCCATTCCTCCTCCTATGTCTTCTTTTCACATCAGCAAGCTACGGGAAGTCTGTTCTGGGGGCTGGGTTTGAAGGGGGAGGGAGCATGTGGCAAAGATTTTACAGATCCCTTGCAAAAGACAATGATGCCCACAGCAGCCATTTACCAGCAACAGCACCACAAGAAGGAAAAAACTTTTCATTCTCCCAAGACAACTGAAGCTGTGGAAAGGACAGGAAAAACAGGACCTACTCTGTGCTTCCCTTTGGCTCATGTCCTAGCCTTACCTTTCTGTCCTCCCTCTTTTTCCAGCCAAGTCTAACACACAGGGAGGGGAATACTTGCGCTTCAAGGTAGGATGTTCTTCAGTCCCCTCCCAGCTGCTCCCGAGACTGCCCAGACAACCTGTGGGAAAGTGCTCTGCGTGCAAAAACGCCAGCCATGAATTCAGACACAGCCCTACGGGCATTTCAGGCTCTCACGAGTACACTGGTGCCATACCCATGGGCCACAATTCCACTTCTGTCTCACTGAAACAGGTTTCATGGCCAGGAACTCAGCCCAGGGTTGGCCCTGGGAACAGAACTGCCCAATGTCTTGTTCATGTAGGAAGGAGCTGTCTTAAGAGACAAAATCAGGGAAAAAACAAAGGGAGACTGAAGAAGATGGGAATAAGACTTTTCCTGTTTCCTTCTCTGTTCCTCTCCCTGGTCATGCTTTAAGGAATAAATAGGACCTTGCTATGATTTCCCCTCTTTCCAAAGAGACTTCTTGTTTAAAAAAAAAATAAAAAATACATCTGGGACACAGAATTTCTGAGCGAAGCTTTAAAACCGAAAGTGAGATTTTTTTGCTACATGAGGTAAGAGACTGACACCTGCCCTCACTGCAAACTGAAATGACACACATTTTAAATATAAAAATCTTTTGCCAAAAATGTCCAGAAAGGTGCTGATTTTGAAGTATCATAACAAAAAAGTTAGCATTTTCCATAAAACACCTGACACCATGGCTTTTCATACAGTGACAGCTGTCAACTCGAAAACCAAGCATTTTATACAGCTAATATTTTAAAAATTATTTACTTGACAAAATTGGGAAGTTTCCTTGCTGTAACATTTTCCTGACTTCTTGGGGATTTTTTTGGGATGCAAAGTTTAGCTTCCTACCACAAAAATTTGATCCCAAAACCTTGTCAGACATAGCAAAGTTCCTCCAGCAGGGAGGGCCACAGCCAGGTCTTCCTCGAAAGTCATCTCAAGCTTGCAGGAGACTGAAACCAACAGAAGAAAGATGGGTTAAGGGCAGGAGTTTCTACCACGAGTTTCCCTATGAAGCCCTTAGTCAGTTCCTTCTCCCCTTGGATCAACCTGTCAAAGAGCCGAGTGGAGGTTGTGAAGAGCCACACTGCTTCAGCCTGGGAAGGCACCATTAGTAAGGCACCATTAGTAAGGCACCAAGAAGCACTGCTTACGTTTATTTGCCAAAGAGGAAGGAGAAGGAAGGTAACCACATAGAAGCTTTAAGTAATTTGTAAACAGGAAGAAACCAGCCTCACAAGTTTATAATCCCACACTTTCTCACCATGTTACTCAGTGGTTCCTGTTAGAGCCACCATCCACCCAACTGTTCTTCACCAGAGCTGCACATGAGGTGCTGCCCTCTCCACCAGTTCCCCCCTACAGACCACCAGAGAAAATGCAGTTTTCTCCAGGCTAGGGAATGGGGTTTCCAGCTGTCTCAGATGCTGGCCTCCCTGCAGGGAAGCTGAAGCTCCAAGAAGTTTAGTTATGTCTTACGCAACGTCAAATGCAATATCCAATTATGCAACACATCATATATCACATTTCTATTTATTTTTTACTTACTTCATATACAGGCAATATCCAACAGAGATAGTCCTAGAACCAGAGGAAACCATTTGAAGAGGGATGGAATCAGCTGCAAGGTCAGCTCATTGCAGATTCTCTCCCAGGCAAACCTCACTATCAGTCACTTTCTGCTCAGTGTCTGAACAAAGAGAAAGCACCCTCAGTTTTTTATAGAAACAGGATTTTGAGATTCTAAACTTCAGACTCCACACTGGAAACCTCACTCAGCCTGCATGCTCAACTAGAGAGAGCTAAGCAAGTTCTGGTAACAACTTTAAATTCTGCACTGAAGCTCAACATACCAGCCTCCTAGGACTGTGGGCACTGACAGAAGAGGTTTCAGACCCTTTCTAAAGATCTGGGCAATGTTAATGCTGGGACTTGTTAACATTCAAATGCTAAAGCCATGAAACTCCAAAAAGATATTAACTGTGAACTTGAAAAGAACAGTAATCCTCCACCAGTTCAAGCTTTCTAGACTACCATTTGAGTGTTGCTGTGCTGGTTGGGAGAAGAGAGCAAGCTGAGCAAGTCCCAGCCTCTCCCCAAGCATCTCTGGAATGGAGACGTCTTTGGTAAATTTGTACGTTTGAGGACTGGGGGAAAGAGCTAGCAGTCTAGCAGGAGTCACAGGGGAAAGCAACAGTAAATGTGCGATGACTGTATCCCACTGAAAGACTCCACCTCAGATGTGCTGCAGGAGATGGGCTCCTTTGTGGCTACCGCAGGTCAGGTTCATCACTATCCCATAAGCTTTAGATTAACAACAACCTTTCTATACCGATTGCCTGACACAACCTCTGTTCAAATGACTTCCACACCTAGTCTCACTGCATCGGACCACCCTAAACGAGTGTTTTTCATCAGCAAAGCTGGTAACACATCTGTTGCTGCCAGGATCACCCAACTCACCTCAAACCTCCACAGTGCTGCAGCGCAGACTCCTGCATCCGTGCAAGTCACTCTAGCTCCCTGTATTTATAAGGCAATAACTTCATTTGATCATTTCCATCTCAGAAGCCTTCACTTTGCCACATAAAGCGGTAAGCTTAGGGCAAAGGCAAACCCCAGAAAGACAGGAAGATGAAGATCTTGCTCATATACAGTGATCTTTCACGGAGACCAGAGCATAATGAGGCTATACCATTTCTCACACTGTAATCCAAAGCTATGATGATACTTCACCTTTTTCCTCTTTAGGAGCTTTGTTTACAGTTACAGCCATAAACAGAAGATGACCTGAGAGCTACTTCCCATCAGTGGAACGTCCCGGAGTAGGGAGAAAGATGCTGGGGTTTGGGTGAAGAGGAAGGAGCACAAGCTCTTACAGTTACTACATTCACATGTAGCTAGAGCAAATGATAATCAGTGAAGCAGAAAGCACTCCTACAGCCAGCCATATAGCCACATGCTGCTGAATATGTAAAGCAACAACTACTCTTAATGCATGGATTCATGTCAACAAGCACTTCACATTATTTGCTGGTAAAAATAAATGCCACTGGTAGCTGGACTGGAGGAGAGTTCATTCCCGTCAAGAAGTTACAAGTACCTACAACACCTTCAAGCAGAGCTGGTCCCTAACACTCCAAGCATGGTGCCACCTCTCAAGTGTTTCTTGGCACACCTCAGTTCTGAGCAGTAAGTTTTTATTCCAGCACTACAGCTTTCACCAGAAAGAATTAGTACCAGGTAATACAGCACCTGCTATACTTAGGTATGCTAGAGACCAACACCAAACCTAAGTGACTTTCCAACTTAAGGCAACTTCCATACGTCCTGAGAAGAGAGATGAACAAGAAGCACCCAGATAACTGTTCTACAACCAAGTGTATTTTTCCAAGCTCCCTTGCAAGGGTGACGGAGGAAATTGATGCATGACGCCTTCTCCCTTCGACTTCTTTGCTCAAGTAAAAAAACTCCACAGCAGCATAGCCAGCTCTACAAACTGTATAAAACCAAACCACAAAGTCAAAAAAAAAAAAAAAGACCAAAACAAAAAACCAAACCCAAAACCACAACCAAAAAATATCAAACCCTAAACAAAAGCAAACCACATCCCACAAGGAAACCTAAATGCACTGCATTTTTCCTAAAATCCAACATCTTGAATGCCTATCATTAAACAAGCATCTTAGAAAAACAAAACCAAAACTGACTTTTTGGACAAGAGAGTCTACAACGGAGGGGAAGGAAAGCAAAAGTTTGGAGTTCAAGAACTAGAGGACAAACAACTTCACAATTAAAAACTGCCTAGGAAATTGGCAATGGTGTTTTGAGTATGATTAAAGCAGCCCTGTCAAGACATTGCATTTATAAGGGCATATACCTGCTCATGCTTGACTTGTGAGGAGGAAATGTGAGTTATAAAAGGAAGAAAAAGGAATCTATGCAGGGCTCTTCATCTAACCTGGAAGGTGACATTATATTCTTTGCTGTAATTCAGGAAAAGATCATTCCCTTATTACATACTAACAAAGCAAAATTAAAAAAAAAAAAAAGTAGCAGCCAGGAACCCTAAGGAGCAGTCCAGCACTGCTGCCCCCCAAATTACTACACTTGAATTCACTCCTTGAAAATGCAACACAACTTGTTGTACCAACACGTTCATGGCTAACAATAAATAATAAATAACAATAAATTATGGCTCAGCACACATTCATGTCCATTTTGGGGAAGGAGTCTGGTCCATTCTCCTTCTCCAATTTCATCTGTACCAGACACCACCTATCAAATGTGTTGCTAGTCCTGGGACACCAGCCTTTTAGTCAAGGACTGCTCTTTGCTTAATGAAAGGAAGAGCTCCAAGTGTCTATGTAACATATAAACCAGCAGACCATGCACTGAGACAATCACATGGACAAAGCAGACACAAGGATGCTCTCCTTTCAGTAGTCATTCCTGTACAGAATCTTTTGTTGCAGGAGAAGTCCATCAACAACAAAAACCTCAAGAGAAACTAATTGAGCTCCACACGGTTGAACAGCGAATTGCCAGGTTGCTTTGCCACTGGGGCAGGAGGACACGCAGGAATTAGCATCAAACAGTAGATAAAACTAAGGTAAGGGAGGCAGAAGCTGCATCCCCACACACATCAGCATGAACTGATGTATTTTAATGTTATAACACCAGTGTTACCCACAAATAAGTCTTTCGGGGGGG
>NW_009940999.1:66229-79865 GCF_000696875.1 Nestor notabilis | reverse complement strand
TGGGGGGGGGGGGAGGCAGCACCATAAAGAGAAAAATCACTCTAGTAAACCTTTTCCTAATGGCTAAGAGTTTGTAAGTAAACCAAGCACACAAGCTGTTCTATGGTTCTCCTGAGCAGATGAACCCTATTCTCTAGTGGTAGCAAGCCATGGACACAGATTTCCCTCAGCACATTCTGACCTGTGACAAAGAGACAAATCAAAACCCAGTAAGCTTCAGGAATTGCTGTGGCACATAGCAAACAGTTACAGCTGCTTTGGGAGGCTGGCTTATTCTCAGGGTCAGGAAGGGCACCCTTCTAAAAGGGAAATGTTAAAGGTCAAAAACTGCCCATGTCTATCAAGCAATGAAAGAGTGACAAAAAGAAAAGCCCATTACAGCTTCACCAGCACGTCCAGCAGGCTATTCCTGCGGGTTGCATCCCCAGTGGCAGAGGCAGCAGCAGGAACTGCCACTGGAGAGGATGTCCCAAGCCTGCCACACTTCTCATTCCACCACCAGGAGTTACAGCAGGGGACTGAGCAGGGGCTGACTGGGTGGCAAAACTGTTTGCTTTGGCATCAAAGGGTGTGTGCATTCCCCCAGGTAACCAGAGCACACCACTGGTCTGCAGCGACCATACCTGTCCAGAAACATGCAGTTAAGACAGTAAGTACAGTACTATACTTCAACACAGGTAACAGAACAGCAACGGCAGTTAACTACCAACAAGTAATGTTTTACAAAGCAGCACACTTAGAGTCATTTTATGCAGATTCAATGCCTGGTTCCCCTGTCCAGTGATTGATTCAGGATTTGCTTGCACTCCCTGGACTGTGATAGGCCAATGCCCCCCCAACCCATTAGATGCCCAAAGTTCCACAGTGGGAATTCTCTTCCTTTCCCCTGCCAGCAGCAAACATTGAGGAGGGCAGCCAGCCTGAACTATACAGCTCACACCAACTGAGAAATCCTTCTGCACAGGAATCTCTCGGATTTCAGGCTCTCTGCCATCCTCATGAGCTCCATCAATCCAGCACCACAGTCGCAAAGTTGTTTTAAACGTATCTGGCTGGAAGCACAAGAGCTTCTTGGAGGCCTTCTGTATGTTAAGATTTCTTCATCCTCTGGTTGTGCAGGGACAATATTTTACATCTTTAAGCAAGGTTGCTGACAGAAGTGGAAGTTGTAACTAGTATTCTCTGCCACAGCTTCAGACACATTATTGCAAGCTGTCTGTCCCAACTGCCATGGCATTCAAATCAAAACATACAAACAAGATTTTGATGCTTCAGATCTAAAAGGATACCACCAATAAAGGTTAGAGACATACAGCCTCTCACTATTGCTATGAGTGAAAACAACAGAATCCCTTTAAAAATGTAAAGGCTGTATGCTTCTTCCACCCTCCAATACAGAAGTCCTCATGCAAAGCAGTATTTCCATGAAAAAGTAGCTCCAGTTTAGATGAACAGGAAAAAACACCCCATGCAGTGACATACAGTTTTAACAGATGCAGTAATTAAAAACTCAAATTTAAAAAAAAAATGAAAAGCAAACACAAAGTCATCATCAAGTTTTCTGTTTTATTTAAGATCTTAGTTTTAATTCTGAAGAAAGAGGTACATTTCCTTGGTTTTAGTTTTAGCGTCAGGTTATAACCATGTTTATTTATCTGTTTCTTTTTTTCCTGTCTTTTCAATACTGCACAAACGTCCAGAAACTACAGGGTTAAGTAAAAGCTGCAGGCAGAGGAGGTCAGAGGTTGCTCCCGATGGTGATCATGTGGCCCCAATGCAGTGCTATCCCAGAGTGCCCTAATCAGGTGGATCTTCTTATTTAAAAAAAAAAATAATTAAAAAAAAAAAAAAAAGAGAGAGACTAAACAGAGGAGACAGAAAGACTGAAGTAAATATCACTCATGTTTCAGCTGCTTATAATTATATTATGTATACGCTAGGTATTAAATCTGTGAATACTTTTAAAACATTAAGGTTTACTTTAAATCTAAAGCCAAAATTAAAGAAAAATCTTATTCTCCCCTCTTTAAACCACTCTTTAGCAACATGCCAGTTACTCATAGCTATAAGTGTTCTGTCTTTTCAACACACTTCATGTCAAACTGACACAATAAAATCCCCTTCTCAAAAGAAAAAAAAAATGAAAACCAAACCAAACCCCAACATAGCAATTTCCCTGTGTAGTGCCACACTGAATGCAAAATAAATGCTAGGCCACTGCTTGCACCACATGTTCAGTAATGTCATCTAAATGAAATATTCTTTTCATGTCTCCGCATTTGATTCTGCATTGCATTTTTCCCCTACTGCAGATTGACACTTTTCCACTAGGCGGAAATACTCATATGCAAAAGACATAAGACAGTAATATTCTCCTTAAGCATTGAGACTGCATTTTGACTTCTCTCTCTTTTTTTTTTTTTTTCCCCTTAGAATGGTTAGAAACATTTCAAACAGTGTATTTCAAACACTGGCTCAGCAGAAACTTAACAAAAAGATACAGTCATGACCCTGTGATGGCATTGCATTTGGGGGGGGAAGGTTCGATCAGGAACTGGATTCTTCAGAAAGAAAGATATGACAGGGAACAGTAGGTGGGCATGGGGAGGAGTCAGGGTGGGACACTTCCTGCATTTCTAACGTTTTGGGTTTTCTTTTTTTAATTCTTCCTCCTTTCCTAATGACGATCCAGTGCTGAGCTCTGTAGTAGATCTGTGGGGGTTTTACTGGGGGGTCTGAAGGCTGTCTGAAAGCCTGGAGGTGGGGAATGGAAGCTGGTGGGGTTTGAAGGAGGAGAGTAGGGATTCCAACTGGCTCTGTGCAGAGGGATCTGTGTGCTGAAGGGGTTACTATGGTGCGTCTGTGATGGTGCTGCACTGGGGCCGTCCACCTCTGTGAGGGCCTGAAGAGATTTTAGCCAATGTGGAGGATTGTCATCTTGAAGGGTGTCTAAACTGTTTCCTGTGGAGGCTGGGATACCTATGAAGAAAAGAAAAAAAACAGGGATACAGGCAAGTCAAAGCAGAAGCAATAAGCTGAGCATGAAGGAGGTGAATTTAACCTAACAAAAAGCAACAGTGAGAAAACATGATTAGTTTGTACAGTGAATGCATTTTACATTATTATGTATAATCACCCTGCCCTCAAAACATTTAACATTATATCCAGACAGGAAAAAGTTCCCCCTCAGAGCACTTCATAACCACGCATTTTTCTATCAAACATCCTTTGCAAGGACTGCATCCCTGTTGACATGACCTTACAACACTAAACTACTAGTATGCTGCATGCTTCACCTCCTACTCTGCCTGCTTGAATCATGCTTCAGCCTCTCTAACAGGGAAACACAACCAGACAGCCTTATAAAAGAGAGCTTTATAAACAAGTGGAGTATGTCCCTTTTTAAATAACAAAGTCCAGTGAAAGCCTTCAGTGCCTCAGGACCAGCGGCGCACATACCGGACATGCCACCCAACAGAAGGGACGGATTGACCCTATAGGTAAGTGCTGATCTGCCTGACTGCCTGCAAAGCTCCCGGGCATGCATTGCAAAGGCCTAAGTGACACTTTGTTATACCTAGCAGTTCCACAAAAATTCCTGGACCCCTGAGGTTTTGTGGATGGAAGCTGGAAGAGACCACCGCATACTGACTTTTTCTTTTTCCAGGTGTTAAATCAGTTTGTGCCAAATACCCATTTGATGGTTTGCCAGCGGAGCTGAAGGAGTGAGAAACGGTTACCTGTGATGATTGCGGGGTCCATCCAGCTGCCAGGGCTGTCCCAATTCAGGCTGTCGGTGGTGGCAGTGTTGGACGTTGGTACACTGTGGTTGGCGTTGGAGGGGGAAGAAGCATTGGGCAGTCCACCAAAGTTGATGTTAATGTTCGGTAGAAGTGCCCTTAGCCCGTCCTGCCATTCCTTCATATTTAAACTCTCTACAGAACTGCTGTTGTCTGGGAGATTTACCAACAAAAAAAATGAAAGATAAAAAAATAAAAAGCTGAAGTTAGAAACAGATGTGTCCTTCTTTGGTGGGGTATGGGATTTTCTTTTTACTTTTAAAACTAAGCATGTAATACTTTCCCTGTCCAAAAACTAGGGTCAATGTTTGTATGACTGATGAATTACTCAGAGGGGCTGGCAGGTTTTAACCAGGTATAAGGGAGTGGGAGAAAGATTTAACTCCTCCCCCAATTTGTATTCCCCCCCCCTTTTTTTTTTTTTTTTTTTTTTTTTTAAATTCAGAGACTCAAGTTATCAAGGCCACAGTGGTTCTCCCTCTATTACTAATACGGGGAAACCTACCAGATCCTTTATGAGAATACCTCTTGTTGCAAGCTAGATAATCCAATTTAGCCTCTTTATTAATGGGCAGCAGGCTCAGAAGGGTTGTTTTCTTTGAAGTGTATCAAAATGAAGAAAGGCTAGGTAGGGCTTTGCAATAGAAACCGAACATGAGAAACCAGGGAGGTGAAACAGTATCACAGGAGTTTTTTGTTTTGTTAAAGCTTGCTCATTCACAGCCCTACAGATGTTCTTCCGAAGGAAATGGTAATTAGGTTCTCATGAAGTCGGAGGGAGCACAATTTCCTCTTGCAGTTGAAGAACAGTAGTGAAAATTCTTTAGAGACCTTCCAGAATAATTCCCGACACAGCAACATCCTCGAAACTTTGGGAGGCAAACCAGCTGGACACCAAAACAGTCAAGTCTCAACTATTTGCCTGGATGTTTCAGGGCATGTAGTGAAATAGGACAACAGGATAACATGGCTATTAGCACTACAGCAAGTGATCCCTAAACACAGACGTTAAACCATTCTATCTAGAAAAGACTACCAGGTTCTACAATCCATCTCCTTCTTTAGGTATATTGAAGTAAAACAAACCAGGCAGGAACATCCCAGTGTTTATCAGCTAATACAGAAAGTCATACTTAATTAACTTGGGGTCAAATATATTTGAAAAGAAAGTGATGGGTAGTATATTGGCAGTACACTCTTCTTAACAAAATCCTAAAATGTAGGGGTTTTTTTAAACTATCTGTGCCTGTCCTAAGTGAAGAAAGGACCTTGATGTCAATCAGAAGTCTTCCAGTGAGATATTTACACAATATTGCTACTCCATCAACAACGGAAGAGATTTAAGCCTTCCTGGAAAATCAGAGGCTATCACTAACTTACAACTCTATGTTGGAGAGTAAAGAAAGTAGTCTCACTTGCTATGAAAACCTGCCTTGGCAATTTTTGTAAAGCTGAATGCTCAGAAGGAACTGATGTCTTAAGCAATTACCTTTTTGTAACTAGAGGGGGGTGGGAGGAGAAGCAAGTTCTTGAAACTCTGTCCTTTCATGCAGAACTTTCCTTCCACAGGCCAGAGGATTTTTAGAGTAAATTTATGTAAGATTCTGCTTCTGTACAGAATTGCATCAAGCAACTTCAATCACAAATCACAGCTCAGTTACACCTCAGTCCATGTAACCAAATGAACTTCAAAACAAATTACTACACAAATCTGCTATATCCACTTTGTCTATGATGACTGTTGGAGCAATGCATTCATTTCTAACCCTATGCATGCCTAATGCAGCTGTTCCAATGCAAGCATCCACCTTCATGCATAAATATGCCTATGTAGCAGGACAGCAGCTGACACCTAGAACACCCGTTGCCAGACTGATACTGTGCATGGAGCCTGGACAGTACATCTTTAGTATGCTAACAGCATACTAAAGTCATTCTCTGTGCCTGGGCAAGTTTGCAGAACACATCTGATCACAGACTTCGGAAGGTTTACAGTTGACTGCTGTTATCCCCATGCACTGACTGAGGCTGGGGAATTGCTCTTCATCAGAGGTTACAGCATGAAGTACCTCCATAGGGAAGACAAGACAATTCCTAAGCATTCCCATAAACAAAGAAGAGAGATCAAAAATCAGGTAGTGGAAGTAAATGTCAAAGCCTGCCTTTTACAACATGTATCATGATACATCTAAAGTTAAAATTTTGAGGTGCTACAGGAGAAAAAGCAGCAGTGATGGAACTGCAGCTCTGCCTCAAGCAAGTAACTTAAGATCAGCTTTTCAGTAGCACTTTAGCACCCAGACACAATCAAGCGGCCAGACTTAAGTGTGCCTATCCACACACTGTGTGCAGCAAAGTGCTCATGGGGCGTACAAGGCACTTAGGGTAGCAAAAAAAAAAAAAAAAAAAAACCAAAAAAAACCCCGCAGGCTTATCAGCAATTTGTTCTGGGTTCATTCAGCATTGAGCCATAGCGCATACAACTGGCTCGACTTCTACATTCATTTCTCCCACTGTGAATCAAATCTATTTCCTGTTCCCTCCAGAGCTCCCACTGTTTTCTTTGCAATACTAATGCACACAAACAGTTTTTAAAGAGTTTGGTGCAATATGTTTTTCATTCAAACCTATGATCCTGGGGTTAAAAAAAAAAAATAATAAAAAAAAACTTCAAGAAGTATTATCCAGAATTATCCTCAATAAATATTTGCTCACAACCTTCTTGAACATCTATAAGCCTATTTGAGACATTTCTAAATTAATTTTTTGGAACAGAAGTAGCCAGCTCATGATCACAGAAACAACTGTGCAACAGATTCTGCATGGTACACCCTTAAGTTTCCACTTTATTTTCTCACAGCTGCTTCCAACAGCTTGTGCAAAGAAATACAGCTCAGTTTAATTATTTGCTTCTAGACATCTTGTGTGCGCTTACTAGGAGCATGCATTAGTGAACATACTCATTGCAATACCTGTGAGCTCTGCAAACGGAGTGATCTTAATCATGGACATTGCTAACTCCCAATATGCCCTCCTCAAAGCTCATGTGCAAGTAAATAAACTTGTGGTAATCTACATGCCTGCAACATGTCATTGAGGAAATCTAATGAAGACAAAGCCAGCAACATTTCACAAGGAATGGGATAGCAAAAAATGTAGTAGAACATTAGGCCACCTTGGACTAAGAAAATACATAATTTTGTCATGTTATTCTTCATTTAAAAAAAGACATAATACAGCATACGTAAGAGTCAGAAAGATAGCAAGCAGTTTTGATACAAGATTTTCATGGAACAGAAAAGGCTGGCACTGTTTGGTGAGAAGACATGTTAATCTGTGTGGCAGGCATGGTGCACCATTGCTGTGTACCCTCACACAGAACAAAAGAAAGTTAGAAGAAACTGAGGAAGAATGTCTTTATCTCAACTGTCAGTACAAAGTCTACTCAGAGTCACAGACATCTATGTTTTATTTGCTAGCAATAAGGAAGTTACTTGTTAATATCTTGTGCTCCTTGGTACAAAAAGTGACAAATCAGAGGATTCCCAAAGATTTGTCATCTTTCCCAGGCAGCTGGGTTTGTGGGGCTGAAAGGCAAGCTCTGATAAAAACACTGCCCTCTGACACCAAAGGAAAAGCAAGCAACATATTACTCGTATGTCTCTAACAGGGTTTTCCAGCTTGGCTAATAAATGCACGTGGTAAAATAAAAAAAAGGACCCAAACATGACCAAAGTTCACAGCTTTGTCAGAGTCCCAGCCCCTAAGGAAAAATGCTGCAATTAAATTATTCTCGTAATATGGGATCTGGCAAAGGATTAAAATGCCTTCAAGTGTTAAAGTAGGTGGGATCAGTGGAGAATGCAAGGCTTTATGGCTCCCTGCGTTGCCCTCTGAGGCCTCAGTTACTGTCTGTGATAGGTAAAACACCAGTTAGAAAACCTAATGCAATGTGAGCAATCTCCAGGCAAGACACAGCCATTCCCAAACCAAACAATTAAATCAGCATGTCTTTGCTGGAGTCTGACAAGTTTTAAAAAAGAGCCTAAGTGAAAATGCAAGTCCACCTCAGAGTCAGGAGTTACTTCCACCATCTAAAGAAAGTAAGTATCTTCAGAAGATCATAAAATGGTTTGGGTTAGAAGGAATCTTTAAAGGTCATCTCATTCTATTTCCTGCCATGTTCAGGGATGTCTAGGCTAGATCAGACTGTTCAGAACCCTACCCAACCCGGCCCTGAACACTTCCAAGGATAGGCTGAAGAGAACCAAAACCAAACTCATACACACACCTCCCTCTCCCCCCTCCCTCCCCACCAGCTACTAGCTGTTAATTAAATTTATGCTTCCCCATGAAGCAAGTACTGTAGTTAAAAAAGGATCTATTTGCTTATAAGCATTTACTTATTACCTTTCCCAACTTCTAGACTTAATTGGTTAAAGGGAGTAATTTTTAGAGTAGCTAAAAACTTCTCAGTTGGACATTATAACATAGGAGTGTGAGAACTAATACACCACTGCTTCCCTCTCTCAAGGAGTGGAAATACTGTTTCCTTCCACAGACTCATCCTAATTTAAAGCAGTGTGCCCACAGACAGTAGGAAAACATAAAGTTAAAACCCAGTTGACTGCAGTGAAAAGATTCTACACACCAAGATAAATTGGTGCCCCAGCTTTGTCTCTGAGAAGAGAGAATAACCTGACAAAGCATCACTGAAAGCACCACTACTCACGTGAAAAATATACACCCCGAACTCCAGTCTTTCCTTGCTGTGTGTTTCATAATCCTATCCGGTCTAGTGGAAACACGTGTTTAGAGAGAGGAACAGATCCCACAGTTCTAGCACTGAACTTTTTCATGTGTCTGAGGTGGTATGCCAACATGAAATACTCGTATTTAAAATTTTCAAAGTCAACCACTATCTTAAAGTGAGCAAAGGGAAGGGAACAAAGCATCATCACAAACTTAACTTGTCTACCCAATTTAAAACAAACAAAAAAAACCCAAACAACTTAAAGTTAGCTCAAAATGGAACACGATTGAGAAGCCTAAACATTCACCTGTATAAAACCTGGTTATTTAGGGAATTTCTAAATAAAATCATTGTCCTATCATGACATCCTACCAGACAGTCTGGTAGCGTTACTTCACTAACTACCTGTAATACCTTAACATCATTCCTTCAAATCAGGGAAAGCAGTGCTTTTCTGGTAGAGAGAGCAGAGAGGATGCTGGCCAAGCAAGAAACACTATTCTGCTGTACATAGTAAATACTTCAGAAGATGCTTGCACTACTGTCAGCTGCATTGACACAGGCTGTTCCCTGACTTCATAAATTCTGACAATGTAGACCCAGAAGCGTTTCAGATTTGGCTGCACTACATTTGTGATTTTGATGCACTTGACCTTTTATATTGAGGGTAATGGGACAGCACGTCTTACAGTTTACTTGATGGGAGACAAGCACACTAAAACAAATGTCCTACTAGACCATTTCAAATTATTGCCCCAAATTCTGATACAAGTCTATGGTCAAATCCATATTAAAATTCACACAGTACATGCTTACATAAATACGACTAATAGCAAAGATCACAAGACCACCCCATTAAGTGTAAAGCAAGTGTATTTCTTCGCTCTGCTAAAATTATATTCCAAGCTATTACAAGAGCCTGGTTTTGTACTAATTGTGTAAAACCATTAAATACTTTTATGCCAAGAGTCCTAAATATCCTAGTTCCACAGAAAAACAAGCAGTCCTGCAAATGTAGGTTGCAATTATTTATTTCTTTAAGAACCTATCAGTATGCTATGTGTGTTACAAAGGCACAAAACAGCACTACAGAAAAGCTTCAAATAAGCAAAAGAAATTCAGAGGAAAATCATCATGTAAGAGAAAAACAAACTCAATTATCAATGTGGTGTACTTGACTGCACGGACTGAAGAGACTACCAAGGTGTATTCTGTAATAGAATGGCTATTGCAATGACCTGCTTGTAAGAAGGCCCATGTGAAATTTTCAAGGACACTGTACAGTAACAGTTTTGAAGCCTTGGCAAGACAATCAGAATGACAAAGTTCAGCTGGGGGTGGGGGGAAAAAAAAGGGAACAGAAAAGACTACCAGAAAGAGTTCAACAGGAGTCTTTCAACACTATTAGAAACAAATGGAGCTACCAAAAAACCATATCCTTTACAGTGACATCCCTGCGACTTCACTGATTCTGTGTGCTTGTGATTTCTAGAAATCCCACAATGCTTAAACCAAATGATGGAGTTTGGAGTTTCACCCATTCACAGAGGCCTGAGAATGTCACTGAAAGAAAGAAGAAAACTGAATCCGTCTACATTTAAACAGCAGTGCTGCCCATTAGGAAGACAAATAACCACTTCATATTAGGGAGATATCAAATGACAGAAGCACTGGAAGATAAAGCTGTTTGCAGGGAACATTTAAAAGCCTCACCAACATTTTTGACACATGGGAAGCAACTTGGCAATCTATGAAAACAGCTTTCGAAGTGTCATACCACAATGTGGATTTCACATGGAAGACTTAAGGTTGGTGAGCTCTGACAGCTGGGGAAACAAGAGGTGTACATACATACATGCACACGTATATGTGTGTACATTCACACACCTACAAAATAGTCTTTGTTAGTCGAGACACGTCTGCCCTCAGCTTTAAAATAGTGCATGTAAAGCAGCTTTTATCTTGATTCCATATTGATTTCCATGGTCAGATTACTCAATTTAAAAGACAACCACGTAAATAAAAAAGCACAATTTTTAAATTCAAAATAAATCAAGTGCAGTGTAACATGCCAGTAAGCCAAATTATCAACTAGAAGAGGAATATGCAGAATTCTAAAGTAATACACTTCAAAGGGAAAGTAATTTTTTCTAAATAATTTTCCTTTTTGCAGAAGATCTGCAAAATTTGCCCTATGGCTAATGCAATAACTAGAAGGGGGTTTTGTGGGGGGGGGATAAAATCAGATCCTCAGAGCTGTATCAATAATCAGCAAGAGCTTTTCTAGTTATGAAGGTTCAGGATTCCAGGAGTCCCCAAAACCAATTCTCTAACCAAGGCTGAGACCAGCATTAGCACAGCAAATGCATACTCTGAGAGATGATAAATTAAGTTTTCCACAGCTGTAACAAACAAACATTAAGGCTAATGTACATTTGTAGACACTTCAATCATTCTGTGGGAATGATTAGATAAAGCTGAGAAGAAAAACAAACCTTCCATGATATGAAATTAATTCTGATTACTAAATACTGTCTTCCAGTAGAGGTGACCTACTTTTTAAATACATGGGGGTTTTTTTAAGTAATTCCTTTGGGAACAAGCTGAAGTTCAAATGAGGTTGTGATGTAGAAGGAACCAAGAGACAGTAAAGGATGGAAAAGATTAGATTCTTTTCCCTTCCCCACCCCCAAATGTGATTTGGTATTACTGAAGGAGAAACACTTTGTAAAGCTGCATTTTCAATTGCTGTTAACCCTTCAGGATATTTAATTTACACTCCTCCCCAGCACAATTTCTAAGAAGATTGTGTCTGCCCTTTCTCAACGATTCTTCAAGTTGGTGCATTTCCAAATATGTTTCTGCAGAAAGCAGATGAACTGCCTGTGCTTTTTGCTGAAGTTCATTAGTCGTAATTGGTATTTTGTGAGATGGACCTGACTTAGAAGGAACTGAAGTTTCAGGTCTGTGCCCAAGGCACAGACTCTTGTCAAACACTGCCACTAACAGGTGGCACTGCCAAGTGTACTTACTTACAGTCTTTAAAGGAAAAATGCGAGGTTTTTAACATCACTAAGACAATCACATCTTTTAACTCATGCTGGTGGTTTACTGTGTAGTTTGAAGTGCCAGTTTGTATTTTAGAAAAGGACCGAAGAGAACACAGCACTCCTAGGCTAAGCATCTGCCTACTGGAGGAGAGAGACAGATGATCATCAGCCAATAGAGCTGCCTTTTAACACTACTGCAAAGCAGTCCTGAGATCTTACAGGTTAGCTGTGAAACAGCTTTTTCTAACTTTTGGTGAACCAGACCCAAAGAGGAAGGAAAAGTTCTTGTTTAATAAATACAGGAATAAATACAGTCTTCCATCCCTAAAACACAAAGGTCCAGTATCTCGTGCAGCTGAAGCTCATTTGGTGACACTACTACAGACAGTCAGGAAATTTGATGTGAAATACCTCCTGTATGTTTGTTAAGTTACCCAAAAAGCTGTCAGGACTGATGGTCTAGAATGCTAATTAGTTGAGCCACCTATTTCAGTCAACAGTGTGTTTATTTCAAGTCTAGCAGTGTTAATGTGATTAGTCACTCCTCTGACGTACTGCAGCCAAAAAAGTTAGAGGATTTTTTCCCCACCTTTTTCTTTATATTTTTTGTCACATTTTCATATTCCAAAATAAATTACAGATTTAAACCCAGGCATCTTACTACTCAAAAAGGATGCCTATCTTTCACTGCCATCCCTAATCTTACAATCAAGGATTAAGAAATATTTAAGACCTTAAAAGCCAAGCTCCCAGAGATGAGGGCACAGATACTTACATATCAAGCTTTATTTGAAACAGTATCTCCTATACAACCATATGAAAAAAATTCAACAGATTTTAAAACAGTTGAAACATTAACACTGAAAAGGCACCAGGAGAGAAGGGTGGGTATGTGAGATGAGATGTTGGAACAGATGAAGTAGCAGGACTTAAAGGACAGGTGCTCTGGATGAAGTTCTCTCAGAGATTGTGACAAGATTATGCTAAGGAAGGCAGGCCTTAGTAGTAAATGTAGTAAGCATATGGGAGTTAAGGGACAAGACACAAGAGGTAGAACAAAGACCATCCATAGATTTCAAATAGTGTGACTTCAAAATTGACACTGATTTAGTATTTTGGAGATTAATCCAAAACGCCATTTACTTCATTTGAAACCCGGCAGCACCTAGATGCATTAAAAAACCACCTCCAGAGCAACAGAAGCAAGTAAACCAATAGTTTATTTTCAAATTGCATTTGCTCCATATTGTGCTAAACACTCCATTTCCTCTCCAGTGAAACAGAAAATCAGTTATGATGGGAAATAAAAGGAGAATTCATTGTGGGGGTGGGGGGATACATACAGACACAAAGCACCTCCTAAAAAAGGGGTATGGAGGCCAAAGAACCTCCATGGAAAGAAATGGGATGGAGCAGGTGAAAGGACTGCTAAGAACACAATATTCAGTGGTGAAAACTGCACTAGGAACAGTCATCTTTGCTGAGGAAAATGGCATACACAGGGTCTATGCAGGGGTTAGTAAAAGCAATACTGGGAACAGCTAAGGGTTGTTTACAAACAGTTCTTTTCATTGTACCATTTCAAAGCAGTGTTCAGGCCTTTATTTTCAAATGAGAAATGACACTGATAATCAGGGTAACACATCCACTTCTGAGAGCAGCTGTTCTGCACTCTGGAAAGATACAAGCCTTTGGAGGTGCCACACACAGTGCATACAACTAATAGTTGTATCAGCCAAGATTTTCACCTGACTTTGTATTTTCAATACTTATACCTAATCAGAGAAAGAATTCGGCTATGGGAAGCCATACACCTAACCAATGGCACAGAAAAGAAGACATTCAGCTGCCATGCTTTCTGCCCAGCTGCTGTCAGAAAGCCAAACATCAAAGATGACCAACAAGGATTAGGACAGAAAGTTAATGGACTAACGCATCTCTTGCTGTTAAACTAAGGCCATCAATACTTAAAACCTGTGTCAAAACTTTCACATATTGTTAGGTCAAGAGGAAAAGTGTAGCAAAACACTCTT